>NW_028296442.1:0-126000 GCF_964197995.2 Scardinius erythrophthalmus
GTTGCGTCCAGTAGGGGGAGCCTGTACAGCGACACGAATTGAGGTATATTAAATAATCTGCTAAAGTTATTGTTGTTTAGCAAAAAAATGTAAAAAAAAATGCAATGCAACATTTATTATTTATAAACGATTAGCTTGATAGAGCTAGGTAGATATCAATTCATTTCTATATATCAATGGATGGCCTATAATTTATTTCTCGAGACAAAAATTTCTGGACAGTCAGGTTGATGTTCTGTCTGGCTTAAACTTAGCTAAGTAACCACGTGTAAGTTTAGCTGCCCCTAGTCTTCTCTACTCACTTTCAAAATTAACTTTCTTTTGAATTTTCTTTTGTTGCCTGTCTTTATCTTGCGTGAGATGGCCTCTTCTGGTAAGACTCTGTTTACTCCTTTCTGGTTTGAGTTTCTTATTGAAAATTAGATGATCTAACTATCTAATTTATGTCTAAATATACATTTTTCTTAAAATAGCTTACTGATCTGGACTAAAATGTAGGCTGTGTGTGCACTTAATGCAGGATATATCATTCTCTGTCTTTACCAAGTTCTCTTTAACTTGCATGTGTGTTTGCTTTAGCTACTTAAGGAAATGAAAATCTCCCTCTTTCTCTCTAAACTTGTATAAACTGTAAACACCCATCTCTTTTTTTAACTGCATTCCAAACCAATAGCTTCTCTAGTAATTAAATAACTTACAGAGACATACATGGACATGTTTTTAATGTCATTTTCAATTTTCTCTGCACAGTCCATCATCAGTGGCCAAAAGAAAAGCGTCTTGACACTTTTTCCAAAAGTGTTCCACCAACAAGTGCCTGTGCCGTTGTACTTTGAAGATCAGGAGCAAATTGATGCAATCCACACTGACCTGACATAAATTCTGGGCAGCACACCCACACACACTGTGACAAGATCAAATTCACCATGGATGTCCTTTTTACATTTTCTTAATGTTTATTTTTCTTATTATGAAATACACAGATATGTAACTCAAATTAAAAAGGCAGTTTGTGTTCTCGTAACACTTTCTTTCATGTGGTCTGTGACTCTTATAGGGGGTCTACAGTGATTCTGCAGGGTCTCCAATAAGTCTTATAGTTTATCTCAGTTGCTTTGGTGCATTTCTCAGATCACAACTGAAATCACATCATCTTAAGTTGTCACTGGTGCACATAAAAGCAATTTCTCATTCTTTTATACTTTATACAAATTGCAAATGCTTCGGTACATTCATGCAAGAACTGATAATGTACAACTGTCTGCTGTTTCCTACATTATCAACTCTTTATGTCATGTTGATCAAAATATAGGCCTATTATACTATTTCTCTGTTGAATTGTCCTACTTCTCAAAACATAGGCATTAGTTCCTTGCATAAGTCATTAAATGCAAAATGGTTGAGTTGTCATAAACTGTTAAGCATGTTTTCAATACATTTCTATTAGACTTTATTTTGTAAATGTGTCCTGAATTGATGAATTGCAGAGGTGTATTTAGAATTTCACTAATGAAGGAAATAATGAATTGATAACTTAGGAAGCAGCAAGGCAATTCATAATCAATTGCATGAATTTACCAAAGCATTGGCAATTTGTTCAAAAGTAGTTATGAGAATTTCAGTAGTGATCTGAGAAATGTCCCAAAAAATTAAGGATTCAGGAATTTCATTCAAAATTTCACATTGAGTCCTGCTGCTTGTGAATTTGACAAGATCAAATCACCATGGATGTCCTTTTAACATTTTTTTCAATATTTAAATGTTTTTTATCAGTGAGCAGAAGCACTTTGACAGGAGGATAGAAAAAAAGTTAAAGAAGAGTGGCAAGCCATAGGGGAGTCATCTACAGGAGTCATCATAATTCATAAATGGTGTTGATAAAGAATGTTTTTGTGAACAATATTGTCTCTTTCTTCTAAATGGCCCTCGGAATTTTAGAAAAGGGTTAAATTGTGTTTGTCTTCATAAAATTCTATAGGACACTGTTTTGTAGCTGTATGATGACCAATAGTAAATAGTACAGCAGATATTTAATCGAAGATATATGACACGGTGCTGTAGCTATGTCTAATGGGCTAAATATGGTTAATATCTAAATGTAACTTTATATAAATTCACAACAACATATTTCACTCAGTCTCCTGTATATAAAAACATACAGTGAATATTCTATATTCAATTTTCAATGAACTATTCTACAGCAGGTCATATATAAATATTCTACAGTAGGTCATATATCATTACTTGTCATCTGATCCACCTGTGTGCATTATTAATTTTTTAATTCACAAAAATAGTCTTCTGTAGGCTGAATAAAACAAACAGTCATCTGTAGGCTGAGTGAAGCCAACTGAATATCTACAGATATTTTAATCCATAGTGCAGATCTACACTGTAACGTTTATATTTAAATTAACAAAAAAACACAAAATTGGGCAAAGTCTATGAACGGGACGGTTATTAATGTGTAAGTTTTGAGCGTCGATTTAATGGTGTTATTTCGCAGTATATCCCCCTACTGGACGCATCTGGAACAGCAGGGGCGTAAAACTGCTGGGGCGTAAAACTGCCATGGGGCGTAGATCTACCGGCTCCAAGTCTGCAGCCTCCCCATATAGAGTTTTAGAGCTAAAAGGAACCAATTTGTTTTTAACATCAGAGATAATCTCATTACAACCGCTTTTAGTGTCTGCTAAAAGCGGTTGTACTCGCGCTGGCTCATATACGGTGTTTTGTGAAGGGCCAGTGTCGGCTAAAAGCGGTTGTACTCGCGCTGGCTCATATAGGGCGTTTTGTGAAGGGCCAGTGTCGGCTAAAAGCGGTTGTACTCGCGCTGGCTCATATAGGGCGTTTTGTGAAGGGCCAGTGTCGGCTAAAAGCGGTTGTATTCGCGCTGGCTCATAAACGGCGTTTTGTGAAGGGCCAGTGTCTGCTAAAAGCGGTTGTACTCGCGCTGGCTCATATACAGCGTTTTGTGAAGGGCCAGTGTCGGCTAAAAGCGGTTGTACTCGCGCTGGCTCATATACGGCGTTTTGTGAAGGGCCAGTGTCGGCTAAAAGCAGTTGTACTCGCGCTGGCTCATATATGGCGTTTTGTGAAGGGCCAGTGTCGGCTAAAAGCGGTTGTACTCGCGCTGGCTCATATACGGCGTTTTGTGAAGGGCCAGTGTCGGCTAAAAGCAGTTGTACTCGCGCTGGCTCATATATGGCGTTTTGTGAAGGGCCAGTGTCGGCTAAAAGCGGTTTTACTCGCGCTGGCTCATATACGGCGTTTTGTGAAGGGCCAGTGTCGGCTAAAAACGGTTGTACTCGCGCTGGCTCATATACGGCGTTTTGTGAAGGGCCAGTGTCGGCTAAAAACGGTTGTACTCGTGCTGGCTCATATACGGCGTTTTATGAAGGGCCAGTGTCTGCTAAAAGCGGTTGTACTCGCGCTGGCTCATATACGGCGTTTTGTGAAGGGCCAGTGTCGGCTAAAAGCGGTTGTACTCGCGCTGGCTCATATACGGCGTTTTGTGAAGGGCCAGTGTCGGCTAAAAGCAGTTGTACTCGCGCTGGCTCATATATGGCGTTTTGTGAAGGGCCAGTGTCGGCTAAAAGCGGTTGTACTCGCGCTGGCTTATATACGCGTTTTGTGAAGGGCCAGTGTCGGCTAAAAGCAGTTGTACTCGCGCTGGCTCATATACGGCTTTTATGAAGGGCCAGTGTCGGCTAAAAGCGGTTGTACTCGCGCTGGCTCATATACGGCGTTTTGTGAAGGGCCAGTGTCGGCTAAAAGCAGTGGAACTCGCGCTGGCTCATATACGGCGTTTTGTGAAGGGCCAGTGTCGGCTAAAAGCGGTTGTACTCGCGCTGGCTCATATACGGCGTTTTGTGAAGGGCCAGTTAAAAATTTTATTGGATTTGTTACTTTGCATTTGAAATACCACATATATTTTTACATTACCTGTATTTTAATCATCAGGCCAAGTTAAAGCACGCTTCAACAAGCACCATGCCAAGGCCAGGAACATCATTGAGCGTACCTTTGAGCCAAAAACCCGCTGGCGAGCCATCTTCCTGAGGGCTTAGGTTAGGTTTGTCAATGACAACAGAAAAAATACCTATTAATCACCAACTATTTTAGTTGAAAAGAAACATGCCAAATTTGATGGCTGTCTAGCTGTCTACAAATAATGTCAAAAAGAAGACTCTGACTGCCGTTGTAAGATTTGCTTTCTTTTTTTTATTTGTTTTTCCTGCATACTTGATGTACTACAAATGTTTATTTCACTACCATCCAGACTGAAACTCAATTTAAAAAATATTTATAGAAGAAAATCCAATACAACAATCGTAAACCAAGAACATTACAAATAATACTGGCTATTTACAATTTATTTACAAGTCTCTCAAAGAGAGTCAGAGCTCTTTCCCTCGCCTCAACCCTCGCCACTTCCTCCTGCTCTCTCTCCTCGCTGCCTCTCTGCCTGCTCCTTCATGAAATCCAGGCCCTCTTTCTTGGTGGCGGGTTGGCCCGTTCTTTGGGAGGGGCAGAGGAGGGGAGAGGTGACAGCTAGTGGCAGTCAGATTTGCTGACACTACCAGGGGCGGACTTATTGAGTGCAGCATCCATCTGACTGTACCACTGCCTGGGTCACCCCACCTGCCTCCACCCCACTGCGTGTGTCCCAACCTTTCCCTGTTGGAGGATCCCTAAGTTCCTAAAAAATAATGTGTAAATGAAAACGGTGAAAACTGTTATTGAACATATTTGTAGTCCCAAAAAGTTTCCACAGTTTGAATGGCTTCACAAATGTTTGTTGCAATGCTATCCTGTATAAATTTCCTTCATGTCAAGTTATTTTAAGTTATTTAAGTTAAGATATTTTAAGATATCTTGCAATAATGATGGAAGTTAAAATACTGATGCCAAACATATAATATTAATTTTCCACACAGAAAAAAATTAAGTTTGGATAGGTTGTTTAGTTTTCAATTTCCTAAAAGTGTTTTGAGGAATGTCGTTGCCCTTGTATACTTGTACACTTGTACAAATAATTGCACATTAACTTGGTAAAATTAGTATTACTTAAATTAGTCCCCCAATCTATATTACTGAAAAATAGATTAAATGGTAGGTTACCTTGTATTTTTCCTTTAGGTTATTCCATTTTTTCATGGCTTGTTTGGCTGTGATAGCCAGGTCAGACTTGGACTTGGTCAGACAAATGCTCTGAAAAAAGCAAAAAGAAGAGAGGACAACTGAAATATAACTACTAACAATAATTATTATTTGTATTACTGTCACTCCTCTACTCCCTGCATAGAAGAGGGTTATCACTTAAGTGATACTGCCTCCATATAACTTTCTGCATTCATATCATAACCAAATCATAAATGTCACCTGTACTATTTATTTTGCTTGTCACTTATTTAGCAGTGTTTCATACCACACTACAACCCACTTTAAATCACTTTACCACAACCACTTTAAATGAGTGTTTGCTCATCTGCAATACACAGATAAGACATAAGACGTTTCCTGTCAGATGTCAAAACATCTGTCTTTAAGATGTAATGATTTAGAATGTATGTTAAACTGACATCTTCTAAACGTCTATTTGACATCTGACAGGAAACGTCTTATAGACGTATTGCAGATTCAGGATTCAGGATTCATTTTATTTAAACAGGGACAATGCACAAATTAACATTAACCTTGTACAAGGAGAGATGCATTGTGCCAGGTTATTGTGCACAAGTGCTATTTTCCGCCCGTAGTCCCTTGGCAGATCAATAAGACAATAGGACAAAATTTCATAAAAGTAAAATACAAAACATTAAAATATACAATTTTACAACTACAGTCACACTTAATTTTCAATTAAAACTATCATATGCTCAATTGTTCCCCCTTCCTTAAACCAACAAACACACGCACACACACACACACACACACACACACACACACTTCATAAATGTGTACAATTTTGTTGTGACAGTAACCATGCTTTTGTCAAACTCGAAAAGGTTTGAGGATTTGTACATGTAATAAGGTGTGTAGGGAGAGTATTCCACTGAGTTATGGCCACAAATAAAAAAGTTGATTTGCCAAGTTTTGCGATTGGGAATATTGTACTCTCCTCTAGTGGCTGACCGAGTAGCTCTTTTTTTTCTGAGTTGCGCGTAAAAAAATTTTTTAGAGGAGGAGCGACAGCATTATTAATGATTTTAAAAAGTAAGCAAACATTTGAATGCATTATCAAATTTCCAAAATTAAAAATATTGTACTTAGTAATAATTTTACAATGGTGGTATTGACGTGTTTTTTTATCATGTATCTTAAGTGCTGTTTTATATAATGATTCAAGTGGTCTTAAGACTGTCTTTCCCGCTTGAGACCAACTTGTTATGCAATACAAAAAATGTTTAACAATCATTGCACTAAAGTAAGTATTTGATGCCTCAATGGTAAGAGTTTCTTATATATCTGTAATTTATAAGATTAAATTTTAATGTACTACTCAATCTTTTAACATGTTTTTTTAAAACTAAGAGTTGGGTCCAGGGTAACACCCAAATATTTGAATTCATCCACATTTTTAATTGCATGCCCATTTACTAAAACCTCAGGACATTCTAAGGTAGTTAATCTTTCTTTCTTTCTTTCTTTCTTTCTTTCTTTCTTTCTAACCAATCTTTCTTTCTTTCTTTCTTTCTAACCAATCTTTCTTTCTAACCAATCTTTCTTTCTTTCTTTCTTTCTAACCAATCTTTCTTTCTTTCTAACCAATCTTTCTTTCTTTCTAACCAATCTTTCTTTCTTTCTTTCTTTCTTTCTTTCTTTCTTTCTTTCTTTCTTTCTTTCTTTCTTTCTTTCTTTCTTTCTTTCTTTCTAACCAATCTTTCTTTCTTTCTTTCTAACCAATCTTTCTTTCTTTCTTTCTAACCAATCTTTCTTTCTTTCTTTCTAACCAATCTTTCTTTCTTTCTAACCAATATTTCTTTCTTACTTTCTTTCTTTCTTTCTTTCTACATATTCTTTCTTTCTTTCTAATCTTTTTCTTTCTACATATTCTTTCTTTCTTTCTAATCTTTTTCTTTCTACATATTCTTTCTTTCTTTCTAATCTTTTTCTCTTTCTTTCTTTCTTTCTTTCTTTCTTTCTTTCTTTCTTTCTTTCTTTCTTTCTTTCTAACTAATAAATATTTTTCTTTCTTTCTTTCTTTCTTTTTCTTTCTTTCTACATATTCTTTCTTTCTTTCTAATCTCTTTCTTTCTTTCTTTCTATAAAGAATTAATTTCTATAATTCTTTCTTTCTTTCTAATCTCTTTCTTTCTAACTAATAAATATTTTTCTTTCTTTCTTTCTTTCTTTCTTTCTTTCTTTCTTTCTTTCTTTCTTTCTTTCTTTCTTTCTTTCTTTCTTTCTTTCTTTCTTTCTTTCTAACCAATCTTTCTTTCTTTCTTTCTAACCAATCTTTCTTTCTGTCTTTCTTTCTTTCTTTCTAACCAATCTTTCTTTCTTTCTGTCTAACTAATAAATATTTTTCTTTCTTTCTTTCTGTCTTTCTTTATAACCAATCTTTTTCTTTCTGTCTAACTAATAAATATTTTTCTTTCTTTCTTTCTGTCTTTCTTTATAACCAATCTTTTTCTTTCTTTCTAACCAATCTTTCTTTCTTTCTTTCTTTCTTTCTTTCTTTCTTTCTTTCTTTCTTTCTTTCTTTCTTTCTTTCTTTCTTTCTTTCTAACCAATCTTTTTCTTTCTTTCTTACCAATCTTTCTTTCTTTCTTTCTTTCTTTCTTTCTTTCTTTCTTTCTTTCTTTCTTTCTTTCTTTCTAACCAATCATTCTTTCTTTCTTTCTAACCAATCATTCTTTCTTTCTTTCTAACCAATCTTTCTTTCTTTCTAACCAATCTTTCTTTCTTTCTTTCTTTCTAACCTTTCTTTCTTTCTTTCTAACCAATCTTTCTTTCTTTCTTTCTTTCTTTCTTTCTTTCTTTCTTTCTTTCTTTCTTTCTTTCTAACTAATCTTTCTTTCTTTCTAACCAATCTTTCTTTCTTTCTAACCAATCTTTCTTTCTTTCGAACCAATCTTTCTTTCTTTCTTTCTAACCAATCTTTCTTTCTTTCTTTTTAACCAATCTTTCTTTCTTTTTAACCAATCTTTCTTTCTTTCTAACCAATCTTTCTTTCTTTCTTTCTTTCTACATATTCTTTCTTTCTTTCTACATATTCTTTCTTTCTTTCTTTCTAATCTTTTTCTTTCTACATATTCTTTCTTTCTTTCTAATCTCTTTCTTTCTTTCTTTCTTTCATTCTTTCTAACTAATAAATCTCTCTTTCTTTCTTTCTAACTAATAAATATTTTTCTTTCTTTCTTTCTTTTTCTTTCTTTCTACATATTCTTTCTTTCTTTCTAATCTCTTTCTTTCTTTCTTTCTATATATTCTTTCTTTCTTTCTAATCTCTTTCTTTCTAACTAATAAATATTTTTCTTTCTTTCTTTTTCTTTCTTTCTTTCTTTCTTTCTTTCTTTCTTTCTTTCTTTCTTTCTTTCTTTCTTTCTTTCTTTCTTTCTTTCTTTCTTTCTTTCTAACCAATCTTTCTTTCTTTCTAACCAATCTTTCTTTCTTTCTAACCAATCTTTCTTTCTGTCTTTCTTTCTTTCTTTCTAACCAATCTTTCTTTCTTTCTTTCTAACTAATAAATATTTTTCTTTCTTTCTTTCTGTCTTTCTTTATAACCAATCTTTTTATTTCTTTCTAACCAATCTTTCTTTCTTTCTTTCTTTCTTTCTTTCTTTCTTTCTTTCTTTCTTTCTTTCTTTCTTTCTTTCTTTCTTTCTAACCAATCTTTTTCTTTCTTTCTTACCAATCTTTCTTTCTTTCTTTCTAACCAATCTTTCTTTCTTTCTTTCTAACCAATCTTTCTTTCTTTCTTTCTAACCAATCTTTCTTTCTTTCTTTCTAACCAATCTTTCTTTCTTTCTTTCTTTCTTTCTTTCTTTCTTTCTTTCTACATATTCTTTCTTTCTAATCTTTTTCTTTCTTTCTTTCTTTCTTACTAATAAATCTTTTTCTTTCTTTCTCTTTCTTTCTTTCTAACTAATGTTCTTTCTTTCTTTCTTTCTAATCTTTTTCTTTCTAATCTTTTTCTTTCTTTCTTTCTTACTAATAAATATTTTTCTTTCTTTCTAACTAATCCTTTCTTTTTCTTTCTTTCTTTCTTTCTTACAATAAATCTTTTTCTTTCTTTCTTTCTTTCTAATCTTTTTCTTTCTTTCTTTCTTTCTTTCTACATATTCTTTCTTTCTAACTAATACATATTTTTCTTTCTTTCTTTCTTTCTAGTCCTATCTTTCTTTCTTTCTTTCTAATCTTTTTCTTTCTTTCTTTCTTTCTTTCTACATATTCTTTCTTTCTTTCTAACTAATAAATATTTTTCTTTCTTTCTTTCTAATCCTATCTTTCTTTCTTTCTTTCTTTCTAACTAACTAATAAATATTTTTCTTTCTTTCTTTCTTTCTTTCTTTCTTTCTTTCTAACTAATCCTATCTTTCTTTCTTTCTTTCTTTCTTTCTAACTAATCCTTTCTTTCTATCTATCTATCTGTCTATCTATCTAATCTTTCTATCTTTCTTTCTAACTAATCCTTTCTTTCTTTCTAACTATTCTTTATTTCTAAATAATCTTTCTTTCTAACTAATCTTTCTTTCTTACTAATCTATCTTTCTTTCTTTCTAACTAATCTTTCTTTCTTTCTTTCTAACTAATAAATATTTTTCTTTCTTTTTTCTTTCTTTCTAACTAATCCTTTCTTTCTATCTATCTATCTATCTATCTATCTATCTATCTATCTATCTATCTATCTATCTATCTAATCTCTCTATCTTTCTTTCTTTCTAACTAATCCTTTCTTTCTTTCTTTCTAACTATTCTTTATTTCTAAATAATCTTTCTTTCTAACTAATCTTTCTTTCTACCTACTCTTTCCTTCTTATTTCTCTTTTTTCTTTATTTCTGTCTATCCTTTCTTTCTTCCCAACTATTCTTTCTTTCTAACTAATCTATCAATCTAACTTTAAACTACTATAAACTTCAAACTACTTTAAACTTCTAAACTCTCTGGTCAGGCTTTCTCAAGCCAACTTAAAGTTTGTCTCAACAAACTTTTTTTCTAGATGTATTTGATGTGAAATATTAAACTTTATTTAATTTGTTTATTTGTTGTATGTTTAAAGGTTTTTCACCTTCCTTGTTTACTGGTCAAATAAATTGAAGAACGAGTGAAATCCTGAGTCTGGTCAAGTCCTTCCCTTTTCAAGTGTGGGAAGCCATGGTGTTTTGAATACACTTGACACACACACACTTAACCCTTAAACCGACCCATCACACACACACACACACACACACACACACTAACCTGACCCCTAAACTTACCACCACACCACACACAACTTTCTGCATTTTTACATTTACAAAAAAACTCATTCTGTATGATTTGTGTACCTCAGTTTAGGTCCCCACAGTGACACGAGTCCCCATGAGTGCATTCAGGTTTAAGTCCCCACCAGGATAGAAAAACATGTACACACTCACACACACACACTCACACACCACTTCGATACTTCGATACATAGATACTTCATTATTTTATCACACTGGCTTCACAGCAGGTTGTCAAATTAATTTAGCTGTTTTTTTGTTTTGTTTTATGTACCAGTGTCACTCTGCTACATTGTACAGCTGAAAAAAGTAAACTGTTTAACAAGATCTTTAATATGAATTAGTTTGTCTGAAATTTTCAGGGTTTTTTTTCTTGTATACTTTTAAGTTCCATTTATTTGGTGCTTTGTTAAATCTCAAACCATTATTTTTATTATTAAGATGTCTGCACAAGAGTTCTTGGCAAACGTTAAACTTTGCTGAAATTGTGCGTCTCTCTTTGGTCTAGCCTGGAAGTGCATTTGCATTTGCTCTGTTTGCTCTGGTTTTAGTAAAATAATTACTAAAACTAAATAAAATAAAAACTAAATAGAAATGTGTTTGCAAAATAAAAACTAAACTAAAACTAACAAAACGAAACTGATTGTAATGAAACTAACTAAAACTAAACTTAAATTTAAATTAAAATTGAAAACGATATTAAAATAAACATAAATATTCTTTTTTCTTTCTTTCTAACAAATCTTTTTTTCGTTTCTTCTACTTAATCTTTCTTTCTTTTACTTTCTAACTAATCTTTTTTTCTTTCAAACTAATCTTTCTTTCTTTTTTCTTTCTTTCTAACTAATATTTTTTTCTTTCCTTTCTTTTTCTTTCTTTCTTTCTATTTTATCAAACTAATCTCTTTCTTTCTAAATAATCTTTCTTTTTCTTTCTAACTAATCTTCTTTCTTTCTAACTAATCTTCTTTCTTTCTAACTAATCTTTCTTTCTCTTTCTTTCTAATTAATCTTTCTTTCTTTTTTCTTTCTTTCTAATTAATCTTTCTTTCTTTCTAACTAATCTTTCTTTCTTTCTATTTCTTTCTCTTTCTTTCTAATTAATCTTTCTTTCTTTTTTCTTTCTCTTTCTTTCTAATTAATCTTTCTTTCTTTCTTTCTTTCTTTCTTTCTTTCTTTCTTTCTTTCTTTCTTTCTTTCTTTCTTTCTTTCTTTCTTTCTTTCTTTCTTTCTTTCTTTCTTTTGTTACGAACCTCCCCGTCTAGGGTTAGGGACGTTAGATGAAGGAGGGAGAGAGAGACAACGAACTGCACAACAACAAATCACATCACAAAATCAAATAAATAATAAAAGAAATAACACATTACTTTCTTTCTTTCTAACTAATCCTTTCTTTCTCTTTCTTTCTAATTAATCTTTCTTTTTTCTCTTTCTTTCTAACTAATCTTTCTTTCTAACTAATCTTTTTTCTTTCGTTTCTTTCTTTCTAACAAATCTTTTTTTCTTTTCTTCTACCTAATCTTTCTTTCTTTTACTTTCTAACTAATCTTTTTTTCTTTCAAACTAATCTTTCTTTCTTTTTTCTTTCTTTCTAACAAATCTTTTTTTCTTTTCTTCTACCTAATCTTTCTTTCTTTTACTTTCTAACTAATCTTTTTTTCTTTCAAACTAATCTTTCTTTCTTTTTTCTTTCTTTCTAACTAATATTTTTTTCTTTCCTTTCTTTTTCTTTCTTTCTTTCTTTCTATTTTATCAAACTAATCTCTTTCTTTCTAAATAATCTTTCTTTTTCTTTCTAACTAATCTTCTTTCTAACTAATCTTTCTTTCTCTTTCTTTCTAATTAATCTTTCTTTCTTTTTTCTTTCTTTCTAATTAATCTTTCTTTATTTCTAACTAATCTTTCTTTCTTTCTATTTCTTTCTCTTTCTTTCTAATTAATCTTTCTTTCTTTTTTCTTTCTCTTTCTTTCTTTCTTTCTTTCTTTCTTTCTTTCTTTCTTTCTTTCTTTCTTTCTTTCTTTCTTTCTTTCTTTCTTTTGTTACGAACCTCCCCGTCTAGGGTTAGGGACGTTAGATGACAAACATCAATTAACTTGATGAGACTCCTGCTCATCAACGTGATCTGCCGCAGCTGAAGGAGGGAGAGAGAGACAACGAACTGCACAACAACAAATCACATCACAAAATCAAATAAATAATAAAAGAATTAACACACCCTAACTAATCTTCTTTCTTTCTTTCTTTCTTTCTTTCTTTCTTTCTTTCTTTCTTTCTTTCTTTCTTTCTTTCTTTCTTTCTTTCTTTCTTTCTTTCACCAGTGAAAGGTCATTTCCAACTTGGACTCTGAAGTGACCGGTCGCTTTTTCTCAGCTGAAGCTGAGCTCGAAGGGGCTGTTGTTTTTCCCACGGTGTTGTGGGGTGGAGCTTGCGAGACATCTCTGCAACCTTCAGAAACTGTCATTCCTCTCAGACCTCCAGAATACTTTTACACTGTTACATTAAACTCTGAGTCCTTTAATGAATGGTATGTAAAACCTTTAACTTTTTAACAATGTTAGTGTTATTTTAAGATGTTAAAAAAATCAATAATTTACAGAAAAGATTAAAAAAAAATAAAAAATGTTGATTTGTAAGAATTTAACTTTCAGACAGTATTTATTAAACACAAAGTCATTTTAGAGATTTAAGTCATTTTTCTCTTTTTAGAGAAAAAATCTAATTTTAACTTATTTCATTTATTTTTCAAAACTGATGAAAAATACTTCTGTCTTCTTTAATAAAAAAACACTGATCTCATCTCTGTCTTTATTGTACATTTCTTAAAAAGTATATATTGTTTTTAAACATGCATCTTTTAGAACTATTTTAGAAATTATCCCACGGTTGAGATAACGAGGCGTGGTACAAGTCCGATTTTACCACGGTGTACGCATAAGCATGCAGAAGCCTTTCCAAACAAAAAGTGTCTTTCAAAATTTAAATCAAATCAATGCGATGTTTTGTGTAAATGCAGGATGGCAGGATGATTTTCAGATCATTTTGAAGAAAAAACTCTAGGCGAAAACATCCATTCTTTCTAGTATTTCTAGTATTCCATTCTTTCATGAAAGTTTTATTGTGGACAAATCTGGACAGTCTGTGTTTTGTGGCCTTATTTCAGAAACTTTAAGTTTTAGTTTTTTCAATAACCATGCAATATTCTCTCAAAAATACAAACATGTTGCTCACATATTATGGTAGCCCTTATTTGTGCTAAATAGAGCCAACCTTTGCCATTAATATCCTCTGAAAAAGCAACTGAAAAAAGCACAAATGACCACCAGATGTTTGTGACACAACACATAGCATACAATCTTAACGTAACGATAATATAATATCGAGATAATAAGTAAATCATTACAAGTTCCCAAGGTTAACTTAAACACTCACCATTTTTTAATAAACATGATGAAAATGCACAATCTGAACTTAAATGGTTGTAATTCAAGAATGCTTTGGAATAAGATTGGTCTAGTTTTAAAGACGACATTTGGCAGATTTTTGTAGAAGATAAATAAACAAACTTCATTTGTGTTTCAATTTATGAAAATGTAAACATTTAATTCATATTTCATATAAAATATATTTTTTCAAAACCTGGTGGACTCATCATGGAACATTGAATGGATGTTATCTTTTGAACTATTGGCATGAAAACATTCTACCAATCTTTCATGATTTTCATGTTCATCACTATTTTAAAATAAAGGTTTTAACATGCCAGGAGTATGAAAATATTCTTGTTGCAAATTGATTGATTTTCAAAATAAATGACAGAAGAGCCATAATCTAACCATATATGAAAACTACAGATAAGTAAGCTTTCAAATTATATATAGTTTGTCAATATTAGTTTAGGTTTCAAACCTAAATATAGGATATACTAAATATGTTTTAAATATATAATGGCTATGGGCCCGCCGGCGGTGACACTTAAGGGGTTAAGAAAGTACATTTATTTATATATTTTTTAGAAGTTAAAGTCCATGTTGTAGGTTAACCACTACTGTCGATTAATGGGTACATAAATCACTCAAAATATGTATATCATTTTTAAAATTTCATAAAAATGGTCTTAAAGACCAGTTTTTTACGTTTTCGGTATTAACAGGGTTTTTTACGCAATTCGGTGATGAAGTGAGTTGGGGAGAAGTGGAGGAAAGCTATTTCAAGTCATCTCGTATAGATCGTATTTACGAGTTAAACGCACTTGAACGCCACCACAATGTCGTAAATACTTAATAATTAAATGCATGGTCCGAGGAGAATGTGTTGAGAGTTAACAACCTTCCACAACGACGGCATAATAATTCTACATCATTCGGACAGCCATTAATTCAGAACCCTAATCAGCTTAACTTCACAATTGACCAGACGAATGGTGGGACAATTGTTACTACAATCATGGTAGAAAACACAATATATGGTGCTGTTAACATCAGTGCGGTGAGTGTCTGATCATTTAAGAAACAGTTGCTTAGTTAAGAAATGATTTGTGTATGTGTTTTTTCACAAATTTTGTTTTGTTTTTTAAAGTTGGTCCATAGTCTTTACAAGAGTGTGACAAAATATCCTGCCGTGTAAAAGTACATCCAAAGATACTAAGGATGAGAATATCTAACTGTAGATTGTGATCTGAGATCTCTTTAATTTTGTGCCGGATGTTGAAGTGTTAGTTAATAACAAAAACTTTACAACGTTGTTCGTCGTGAGTGAGATGTTAGAGAAATCTGACATTGTATGGTTGCACTACGCCTGAAACCTAATCATCAACATCTAAACTAAACATTATCATGGTTTAGTTGTATTTTTCTTTTCTTTTTTCTTAAAAATTATCTTGTTTAATCGTGTATTCAGTCAATATTTATCAGGTTGATATTTAGAAATAAGCAAAAAATACATTTATAAAACAGTTAACAGTGTCAGAACACAACGGGCCTTTTTATAACTTTTGAAAAGTGTCATACAGTATTTGATTTTGGGTGAAAATCTGGAAAACAACCTTACACATGCAGTGTTTTCGCCAACGGACCTAAGCCGTTGAAGGCCTTCTGAAACTTCTGAAGGTCTCTCATGTGTAGATTGAAAAATCCCAGCTAGCAGGGAACGTTCTTAGAACTTTGGCTAACATTCCCTACAAGTTTGGTTAATGTTCTGAAGAAAACATTTGAATGTAATGTTTAACGAATATTTTAAGGATGTTTTCTCATTTTAAAAAATGTTCCTATAACGTTAAATGTAAACTAAGATATAACATTTGAACTGCAACATTCAAAGGATGTTTTGGGAATGTTTCTGAGGTAACAAGTTGTACAATGATCTCAATAAAACATTGTCCCAATGTTTCATGATAACAAAAGAAGAACATTCTCTCTGTCACATTAGGAAAATGTTTTGAGGATATCATTGACAGATGAGATGTTGAATGTTCTTTATAAAACATTCTTCTAATGTGACGAGTTAACACAATTAGAACATTTTACTTGCAACATTTTGAGGATGTTTTGGGAATGTTGTTAAAGTTAAAGTTTGTACAATGATCTCAATATAACATTGTCCCAATGTTTCATGATAACAAAAGAAGAACATTCTTGCAACATTTTGAGGATGTTTTGGGAATGTTGTTAAAGTTAAAGTTTGTACAATGATCTCAATATAACATTGTCCCAATGTTTCATAAAAACAAAAGAAGAAGATTCTCTCTGTCAGGTTAGGAAAATGTTTTGAGGATATCATTGACAGATGAGATGTTGAATGTTCTTTATAAAACATTCTTCTAATGTGACGAGTTAACACAATTAGAACATTTTACTTGCAACATTTTGAGGATGTTTTGGGAATGTTGTTAAAGTTAAAGTTTGTACAATGATCTCAATATAACATTGTCCCAATGTTTCATGATAACAAAAGAAGAACATTCTTTGTTACGTTCATAGGTGTTTTGTGGGAGTGCCTGTGTTTGTTTTGTCTCCAGCGCTTTCTCTCTCTATTTCTCTCTCTCTCTCTGTCGATTTCTTAGGCCGTCTTCCTTGACTGCCGATTGGCTCACGAGGCTGTCAATCATCATCAAGAGATGTGACGTCGACCTATCCGCTGCCAGTGATGTTCCCGCTGGCAGATAAAAGGAAGCTGGAAAGGAATGAATGGAGGCTCTGTTGTTTTGATTTTTGCTGTCATTGTTACTCGGTTTGTTTGGTTTTGTTTTGCCTCGCTTTATTTGTCATTTGTTTATGCCAATATCTGTCGTTTTGGTCATAATTTTGATTTACTATTTTGTTCGTTTATTTTCTTTTACGCTCTCTGATGTTTACTCTTTACCAAGAGGAAGGAGGATAGGGAAGATGTCGTACGACTTCCATTGTGCAACACTGTAACTTCTGTGTATAGAAACCCCAGGTAAGAGGTGAACGCCACCCACTGTTTTGTTTTGTTAGTCGAGAGGAGGGAAGTATACGGCGCTTGGCGCTGAAGATTTGATTGTTTTCTTTTCTTTCCTTTAGTTAGGTTAGAGCAGTGGTTCCCAAACCTGTCCTGGGGGGTATTCCAGAAAGCAGGTTATGTGACATACCCGGGTAAGTTTAAGGGTAAGTTAGTGGATAACCTCAACTTTCGGTTCCAAAAACAGAGGTAACTTTCTGGGTATGTATGTAACCATAGGAACTTACTCTCTGAAGATAACCTGCTCGGTAGCAGGTTATGTTCCAGGGTTAGTTTGTTTCAGAAGGTTACTGAGCATGGCGAGCCGTTTTAAAGACGATCCAGGATGTGGAAGCATAGATAATACGAATTCTTTTCCGCCGTGAGAGCGTGATACGACCACGTATCAATGTGTTTTTGTATCCAAATGAATATTTGCGGGAGCGTTGCCGTTTTTCAAAAGAATCGTTAATTTATCAAGCGAAGATAATGGAGTTAAATATTGGTAACACTTTATAATAATGTTCAGTTGTAAGGCATTTATAAGTGGTTGATTAATGATGATCTAATCATTTACAGAACATTCATAAATGATTAGCAAGTGACATACTAATATTTTATGTATGTTTTGTAAATTCCGTTACAAGTCATTTACAATTGATTAGTTAATGATTAACTAATCATTTACAAAACATGACTATGCGTTAATTGATGATTAATGATTAATTAGTGATATGTTCATTATTTTATGTATGTTTTGTAGATTCAGTTACAAGTCATTTACAATTGATTAGTTAATAATTATCTAATCATTTACAAAACATGACTATGCGTTTCATAAATGTTTAATAAATTATGTTACATTTTTTTTAATGTTTTGCTCACATCAGGTGCACAGTGGTTAAAGACTCCATGTGTTTCAGAGAAGACAGCTGTCTATACCCTCACCAGTCAGCACTTACACTGCAGTGCACACTACCAGTGTTGGTCAAATTACTTGGAAAAAGTAATTAGTTACTGATTACTGATTACTTCTCCAAGAAAGTAATCCAGTTACTTTACTGATTACTTATTTTCAAAAGTAATTAGTTACTTTACTAGTTACTTTACTAGTTACTTTTCAAAAACATGATGCATAAAATGAATACGCTATAAAGAAATATACCTTTCTGCTTAATTCTATTCTTTCTGCATCCATCATCCATCATCTAAAATTGAATCAAATGTTTTATTAGTTTCAGTATTTTAACTTTATGCACATTGCATCAATGGCTCACTCATTAAGATAGTCGCCTGCCGCCTCCTATTGGCGGTTTATAAATATTATTTCTATGCACAAATAATATTTCTTATTTGTATATTCAAAAAATATTTTAAATAATCTCATTACATTATTTAATGCAGTTTATTTGATAGGTAACAGCACTTTAGCATCTTATTCTATTTTAATTTATTGATCAAATTTAAGAATTTTAAATGAAAGATGAAGCAAACGATTAGGGAAAAATGCCCTTTATAAAGGTTAAAATATCATAAATATGCCGATTTATATATGTTAAAGCTGACTGAACTGATGAGAATACTGATTCGGAATAAATTATATTTACAACACACACACACACAAAAAAAATCACATTTTTTTCCTGTTCTATCAAATGTTTTTACTCAGACAAGTGAATGACCGACCGAATAACAAATGAAAAAGCTTAAATGTTGAGCCCTGGTATATATTTTTTATTATTATTCATTTATTTACCCATAAACCTGTCTTTAGGAAGCCAAGTTACAGTGGCAAGAATACCTTTGTGAAACCTTTGGGTGGTGGACAGGGTTTGCTTTAATCTAGTTGATCATGCATTTCTTTTCTTTTATTCCACAGCTGATGTGTGCAGTTTTTTATTGCTTGCATTAAAATAATTTTCTCTGGTTTTGTTTTTTAATTGCAGTCTTTTTCTTCTGCCATTCATGCTTATCAGCTCCATGCAATCTTAAGCTTTTCTTGGTTCAGCTGCACACAGTCTGAAAATGTTTTTTGGAAGTTTGCTAAAATAAAAGAGCCATTCTAAGAGCCATAGTTTAAGCTGTTGACTTTTCTTCCTTGAGAAAGAACGTTAAACGAACAACTGCATGAAAAATCATGACATAAGACTGACATCACTCACAACGTAGCATCCCTCATGGACAAATATAACGTCTGATGTTTGCACGCGCATACAGTTTACCATTACAACATCAATAAACACGACGTCTGAACACGGACAAACGGTGCGTGTTGACGCGTCAAAATTCACACGTTTCGTTTAAAGACTTTTGAACGCGATCGCTTGCCATAGTGTTTACCACTGACTTCGCGGCGCTCATGTCATTGTCACTCACGAGTCACGGCTCACGTCACGAGAAAGTCTCGCAGTATAACGCAGTAACGCAGCCTGCTTACGGGGAAGTAACAGTAATCTAATTACTGTTTTTGCAATTGTAATCCCTTACTTTACTCGTTACTTGAAAAAAGTAATCGGATTACAGTAACGCGTTACTTCTAACGCGTTACTGCCCATCAGTGCACACTACACACTACACTACAGAAGACAGCTGTCTATACCCTCACCAGTCAGCACTTACACTGCAGTGCACACTACACTACAGAAGACAGCTGTCTATACCCTCACCAGTCAGCACTTACACTGCAGTGCACACTACACACTACACTACAGAAGACAGCTGTCTATACCCTCACCAGTCAGCACTTACACTGCAGTGCACACTACACACTACACTACAGAAGACAGCTGTCTATACCCTCACCAGTCAGCACTTACACTGCAGTGCACACTACACACTACACTACAGAAGACAGCTGTCTATACCCTCACCAGTCAGCACTTACACTGCAGTGCACACTACACACTACACTACAGAAGACAGCTGTCTATACCCTCACCAGTCAGCACTTACACTGCAGTGCACACTACACTACAGAAGACAGCTGTCTATACCCTCACCAGTCAGCACTTACACTGCAGTGCACACTACACACTACACTACAGAAGACAGCTGTCTATACCCTCACCAGTCAGCACTTACACTGCAGTGCACACTACACACTACACTACAGAAGACAGCTGTCTATACCATCACCAGTCAGCACTTACACTGCAGTGCACACTACACACTACACTACAGAAGACAGCTGTCTATACCCTCACCAGTCAGCACTTACACTGCAGTGCACACTACACACTACACTACAGAAGACAGCTGTCTATACCCTAACCAGTCAGCACTTACACTGCAGTACACACTACACTACACACTACAGTGTTCAACACCTGCATGAATAAATCATTTACAACACTTTCTGCATCCCCTAATCTAAAGTGTACACTATTCATCACTTGTAAATGTGTTACACATCATTCGTAGATTACCACTTCAAGAATCAAAAAGGCATAAGATCAACGAATCAAATCTACGAATGTATATGTAACACATTTTCAAGTGATGAATAGTTTACACTTTAGATTAGGGGATGCAGAATGTGTTATACATCATTTACAACATTTTTGGCATCCCCTAATCTAAAGTGTAAACTATTCATCACTCGTAAATGTTACAAATGATCTGTACGTGTATTCAAGGCATTTACAGCACTTTCTGCACCATCTAATTGCTACATACATACAAAAAATACATTATTTATTAAACTTTTGTATATGATTAGTAAATCATTAACTAATCAATTGTAAATGACTTCTAACTGAATCTACAAAATATAAATACAATAATTAATATATCACTTATTAATCATTTATGAACGCATAGTCATGTTTTGTAAATAATTAATCATTTACTAATCACTAGCAAATGACTTGTAACGGAATTGACAAAACATACATAAAATGGTAGTATATCACTTGCTACTCATTTATGAATGTTCTGTAAATGATTAGTTCATCATTAACTAACCACTTATAAATGCCTTACAACTGAACGTTATTATAAAGTGTTACCTAAATATTTAACTCCATTTATTTAACTTTTTTGCGACAGTGAGTTTCTTGTATACAATAGGTGATGCAGAGCATGTGGGAAAGGCAACTGTGTGTAGGGCCGTTCGTACAGTATGCATTGCACTCAAACGGTTCCTACACACTTTTGTGCAGTTCCCTGGCCATAAACCACTGAGGGTCATTAAAGAGGAATTCCACAGAGTGGCGGGTTTGTCCATTCTATCATATTCTATGAAAGACCATTTTAGTTACATAGCACTATACTTAATCTATTCATCCTGTATACAGTGACAGTCACAATAATTTAAAAAGTTTCTAATTATATAACTTTCAATTTCAGGGTTCCCAAATGTGATTGGGTGCATTGATGGACACATTCCCATTAAAGCTCCTTCAGTCAATGAAGGAGACTATGTTAATAGGAAGTCAATCCATAGCATCAATGTGTAGATGTTTGGGTGTTTAAACCATTAAATCACCCTCATTACTGGTCCCCACTAACTAGATAATATGTGATCATCACTAATGTTGAAGCCAAATGGCCAGAACATGATGCCAGAATGTTTAGGGAGTCATCATTGTGCCACAAATTTCAACAGGGTATGTTTTGCCTTTTTTTTTGTTTTTTTTTTTATGCAATTATACACTTTAACTACCTTTATATGACAGTCCCCCCCTTGCTGGGGGACAGAGGTCCTGTCTGCCATATATGATGACGCCCTACCCTGAACCTGAGCCTGGACCAGGCACAATTCAACCTGACCCACAGCAGAACATGGACCATAGGCATCCTGAAGGCAAGGTTTCAGTGCCTGCGTGGGCTCAGGGTCAACCCAGAAAGGTCATGTGACATCACAGCTGCTTGTGTTGTTCTTCACAACATTGCCACACTGAGAGGTGAGAGGCCCCCCCCCCCCCTCTTGAAGATGGCCAAGAGGAACCCCCAGTGAACCCAGTAGACCAAAGTGATGGCAGGGTGGTACGAGACATGATTTGCCAAAATCACTTTAATTAAAACCAGTTAACAGTCAAATGTTGTTCATTGTTTCTTTATTTCCTGTAACAAAAGACATTTGTATTTATTGCTTTAGATTTTATTCATCAACCAATGACAGATTACTGTTCACATACTTTCTCCCACCTTAAGCTGGTGCTCCAGCAATTCAAGTCTGGCCTTTTTTTAGGTTAAGCCTTTTCTCCTCCATTTGAAGCTGTATAAGGTCCATCTCCATGTCACTTTTTCTGATTTGCTTTTGAAGGTGGACCTTATACAGCTCTTTGGCAGGCAACTAGAAAGACAGAATAATTAAACATGACTGATAAAGTCTGTAATACAAACACAGACCAAATATTTAAATGAGGAAGGAGAACTGCAGAACATTTCTTACACTGATTCTGTGTGGAGGTAGATGGACCCTCATCTGTATTCAAATCTCCTGCCATATTCTGTAAAATTACAATGACAATTTATTTATTCTCTTATGCAAAAAAGGGGGAATTCATTCTATGCAATGAATGCATGGGCCTCCCCACATTTTCTGTTTCTGTCACAGCAGAAGTGGTCTCTTCATCTTCAGCCTACAGTGAAAATAAGGAAGGATGCTTGGTCTAGCAAACAGAAACCTAAAGACAATAATCACTTACAACTGTGACAGAAGCTGTGTCCCAATGTGAAGACTGCATCCTTCGAAGGCTGCGGACTTCAAACGATGCAGCCTATGCGTCCTCCGAACGACACACCATGTAGCCTTCGTAGGATTTCCTAATTGCGCAGCCAGGTGTTCCCGATCACCGCTCCAGGCGCCAAGCAACGGTGCGAGAGTATGCTGCCATCCTGATAAATCATTTGATATAATTGAGTAAACAGCTAGGAGCCAGAATTGGCTATTGTCATTTTTATGTTTTATAATTTTATTGGAGGACATGTAAGGATGTTTCAGGTCATGTACTTTCGGCTTAGCCGAAGATTCAAATAGTCATTTTTATCTTACCTTGATGCGATTTTGTAGGCTAGTGTAGGCTATCATTTTTATTATGCACATAAATGGACCATGGTAAATATATTTACACAGGTTTTCAACCCTATTTGAATATAAAACCCAGTTGAATATAAAAAGTCCAGTGCGAATGTTACTCCCGCTCGTCATCGGCAGCTGTCACAGTCACTGTTGCTAGGCGACAAGAACAGTCCTCCGTAGGCTAGACCGGTCCGAGCGCTTGAGATGCGCCCTTTGAAATGGGATGGAGCTGTAGTTAGCAACAATTTGCTAATATTGTGACAATAGGCCTACATTTTGTTACTTTAATTTTCAAAATAACCAGTGGTGGTATGTAAGGAACTACATCGTTAATACTCGAAGTGATTTTCCCACACAGGACAGCAACACTACAAAACTACACAAAAGTATATAGTTTAAATGTATCAACCTTGAAAATATTCATAAGTAAAATGCAACATATGCAGTAATATAAAAGCAGAACCATCATAAAAACCCTGACAAAGTTTTTTTCCTCCAGAATTCCTTTACTTTTACTCTTGATGCCTTAAGTACATTACAGTATGCAAGATAAGTTTGCTTGACTAAGGTTTGAAATATATGACTAGTAGTTTTTCCCCAATGCGTTATTAGTGGTTAAAAAAAATATATAAAGTATCTCAATATTTATTCCATGAGTCAGCCCTGCAAACCTGTTGGTAGACGTGGATAGTGAAAATATGCAGTCAAACACTCTCGAGACCGTCCCAGACCAGCAGGAGGCCTTACCAGGGTCTCTTACCAGGGTCTCTAATTGTGGAGCCCATCCCAGTCCAGCAGCAACACCAGGGTCTCCCACTCAGCTGAATAAAAGTCTACATCATTTTTTCTTATTTTATGTAGGCTACTGTAAATTTAAATGTTTATGTTGATTTTGAGATGTTTAACGTATGTTGTAAATAGTTGGGGGGAAAAAGTTATAGAAGAATTTGTTTCATGTAGAAATTATGACTGTCATTACAAAAATAAACAATGTCCAGAATTCTCTTTTATTTACACATTTAAAGTTGCATAATTTTTTTTTCCTTTTAAAAAATCTAAGTGAAAAAAAATTAAACAAGGATATATACATATATATACATATTTCTCAATCATTCTTTCAAGAAGAGAAAACAGCCTGTCCATTCTCTCTTGTGCTCTCCTCGCCTCTGCAGTCCCATGTCTTCTCTAATCAAGTCCAAAACCTCGTCCTCTCTGTCTCGCCTTCATCTTGGTGCTGATGCTGGTGCTGGTGCTGCTGCCCCTGGTTCCTCCTCTTCTTGGTCACACACTGCTGAACTCGGCCCCTCACCTGTCCCAGGACACATGCAATCCTAAGGCAGAGCAAATTAACCATGGCTTGTTAACAACAACAGCACAATACATTTCAACAAAGATGTGATCTCAACTTTCTTACTTTGTATTTTTAAAATCATATTCATATTCAGAAATCATATTTCTGAATACTCAAATTTGGTTAAACCTTTGTAGATAGCCTAGCTTGCATGAAAGCACTACAAAAACACATAAAAGTGAAACCCCATTGCTTTATCTACTGCTTTTCTTATTGTTGTGGGCTTTTGATATTTCTTATTTACACAAGTTAGACAGACTAGTGCAAATATTACAATAAAATTTAATTTTAGTTTTTTTTTTTTTAATTGCAGTTTAATAAATTGAGCTATATGCTCCTTGCTCCCTGAAACAATTATTAAACTAATATTAGCACAAGTTTTGCCTCAGGCCACCTGACAATGAAGTTAAGTTTATAAGAAAGAAAAACTTGAGGCTTTTAACTGTGGTTTCACTAGCTATTTGAGTAAATGAAAACATAATACTTACATTTAAATGTGAATTTGCCGTCCACCAGCGAACTCTTGGCCGTCATTTTTTTTAAATAAAAATGCTGTCGTCACCGGCCCGCGATGAATTATGGGGTAGGATAGTCCGCTAAGTGTCCATTTATGTATCCTTCCTTTCATGGGGAAACGAAGGGTGCATTTGGCGTCGCTTTAGCCTTCGTCGCGCCGCGATGACGCAACCGGCCTTCGAATACGGCCTTCGGAGGATGCAGAACTGAATTGGGACAGCCTTCATCATGCCGCGGTGACGCAATCGGCCTTCAAATGCGACCTCCGAAGTGTGCAGCCTTTGAATTGGGGCCCTGTCCCAAATGGCACACTCCGGACTTGTGGACTTCCTCAGAGTCCACACTTTGGTGACGTCATGTAGTGCAGACCTATAGGGCCCTTGGTGCAAGTCCACGAGGGCGCATTGAGAGGTATTTTTGGGACAGACTCAATCGGCACGCCGGAAATAACGGCCTGGTTGTTGTTGGCCAGGAGAAATCTCATTTTTGTGCTATTACCTGCATGTCAACTACACATCCTAATTTTACAGTTCTGTATTTTGATATTGTGCATATCACCTGGGCATTAAACAATAAATATATCATGCTTATTTAAATGATGTATACAGTTGTACATAATAATAGGCTACATAATGTTCCATTAGAACTAAGATTACAATTTTAAAACATAATTTAAACATATTTTATTTCAATTTACAGGTTTCAATATTCATACTATGTTTACATATGACTCAGTAAAGCCCTGACATTCGGTTCTAATTATTTAATGAATCATAATGCGATCGTATTATTAAACGCGCTATTATTATGTTTGAGACATCAACCACTGGTCGATGACCATAATGTTTGTATAAACTGTAGGTAACAACTGGTAAAATGTACATTTAGGTCTTAAAAAACGTAATATTTTCTTCTCAGCCATGTCAACAATTATCCGTGAGTGAAATCTCCTCCCATCCGTTGTCTGATTGGCCTTTCGCAAGGATTCCTGGGTAGTTAAAGTGCGTGAAGCCTGCTTCTATGCTTCAAGGGTACAAAGGGGGCGCTGCTGAGCACACTTCAGAGCGGTAAAATGCTGAATGGGACGGCCTACGGACTCGTAGACTCAGCGAGCACGCGCAATTCAAGTCCACGAGACCGAAAGTCCGCATGAAGTGCGCCATTTAGGTCTGCACTACATGACGTCACCAAAGTGTGGACTCTGAGGAAGTCCACAAGTCCGGAGTGTGCCATTTGGGACAGGGCCTGGGACGTCCTTCGTCGCGTCGCAGTGACGTTTCGTCGCGCCGCTGTGACGCAATCGGTCTTCAAATACGGACTTCGGAGGATGCAGCCTTCACATTGGGACACAGCTAGAGTGTGGTGTTGCAGGAGGATCCAATAATACAATGTGGCCATCAGCAACTGCAAGATAATTAAACCAATAAGATAATCATGCATATTCAATACTCAATGTATATTCTTAAACAAATACAACTAATAAAGAAGGACATTAGGAACATCTAAGAGTACTAGTAATAAGATTATAGTACACAGCATATGCAGTCAAAGTAGCATGCATACTCCACAAGTGAATCAATGACTGTAAAATGCATTCAAAATGCCCATTTAAAATGGTGACAATGTTGATGATTTTCTTTATTAAAACACTGACAAAAACAGTGAAAACATCAATAAATCATAAGTATTAATATGGTACACCTACATTTTACTAAGCCACTTGTCTTGGTAGCTGAGTCTGATGAATTGCCCCTGGAATCCCATCGACCACAGGTTGCCCTTTATTAAGGGACAGTGGCAGCTCCTCAGCTGGGGTGAGGGAAGGTGGAGGTGGACCCCCCACCTGTTTTACGGGCCTCAGCCTTCTTTCTATTGGCTACATAGACAACTAAGGCTACGTTTACACGGAAACGATCTGAAGAGAAAACGCAAAAGTGATCACTTCTTATTCTGCGTTTAGACGAGCGTTATGGGGGGGAAATCTGCGTGCATACGGTGACGCAAAAGTGTGTGAAATTCAATGTAGTATGCACTCCAGGCGGCTAGGTGGCAATGTGAAGCACTGATCGGTGCCTTCACTGTCTAGCAGACTTTTGCGTTTTTACCGTTTAGACGGAAACGCGACGGTGGAGCGTTTTTAATATTTCCACTCTGGAGGGTGGTTTCACTTTTTTGCGTTTTTAAGCCCCAAAAACGCCGTCGCCGTCTAAACGAAAGGCACATCTGATAAAATATTTTTACGTTTTCACCCGGGAGCGTTCTCGTGTAAACAGGGCCTAAATTACATGGTGTCAGTAACAAGTTTAGAAAATATTACCTTGCTGGAGAATGTTTTTGTGTTTCATTTTGACTTGGCTCACACTTCTTCTGGCTTAGTAGGATTCGTATCCAAAGTCGACATATTACTAGCCAATTATGTGCATTACTACTGTAATATTAAGAAATGTATGGAGGCCAACAAGTAAATACTTGTCTATTTTTAGGCTACTACATGCCCCAAATAATTTTTGCGTCACAATGAAAGGGGAAAATAGCCCATTTATAATTTTATAAACTCGTGCATTTACTCTGTCCGTTATTTTTTGCCAAGCCAACTCTCTTTCTTTCTGATGCAGCAGTATTTTTTTTATTTTTTTTATTTTTTTTTGTTATAATGGGCTTATAGTCTTCATAAGCAAGAATTAAAACCTCCAACTCAGTTTCACCGAAGTATGTAGCTCGATTTTTTTTCTCCCTGGGTTTCCATGGTGACTCCTGAAATCGGCGATCCATTGAAAATGTCTTTATGTACTCACCGTGCGCGCGCATTAACTCTGGGTAACCAGTAGGAGGTTGATTAATCTAACGCTTCTTGGGTGTTTTGGAACCGACATACTCATGGTATGCGAGTTTGGGGTAAATCAACCCAGAGGTTATGATTTACCAAATGGTAAGTTAACCAAGCTTTCTGGAATACCCCCCTGAAGGCCCCCCAACATTGCATGTTTTCTTTGTCTCCCTACTCAAACACACCTGATTCAACTCATCAGCTCATTATCACATGGGTTAATTGAGCTGATGAGTTGAATCAGGTGTGTTTGATTAAGGAGACAAAGAAAATGTGTAGTGTTGGGGGGCCTTCAGGACAGGTTTGGGAACCACTGGGTTAGAGGTTTAAACAAGGTAGGATTGGTTTTGTTTTGTTTCTTTCTTTCTTTCTTGTGGCGTCACTAGAGTCCCCTTTCTTTCGGGTTGATTTGTTTAGTAGTTTTCTTTTCTCGTGGTCATTTTTCTTTCTTTCTTTCTTTCTTTCTTTCTTTCTTTCTTTCTTTCTTTCTTTCTTTCTTTCTTTCTTTCTTTCTTTCTTTCTTTCTTTCTTTCTGTAAATTTGTATATATTGGTTGTGGCTTTGATAATTAATCCTTTTGTACATCTACTTTATAGTTTAATGGTTTCTTTTCCTTTTTGTACAATAAATCATTTTCATTGGCAGTTTCTGTCTTTTGCATTGTTTCTTGCCGCCTCCTATCATTCTTACATATTTTGCTATATTTTTTTTAGTGTTACTCTACACTCTTGCTCCTAGACAAATCTTAGAGGGGTCGTAACATTCTTCTTGCAACATTTTGAGCATATTTTGGGAATGTTGTTAAAGTTAAAGTTTGTACAATGATCTCAATATAACATTGTCCCTATGTTTCATAAAAACAAAGAAGAACATTCTCTCTGTCACGTTAGGAAAATGTTTTGAGGATATCATTGAGAGATGAGATGTTGAATGTTCTTTATAAAACATTCTTCTAATGTGACGAGTTAACACAATTAGAACATTTTACTTGCAACATTTTGAGGATGTTTTGAGGATGTTGTTGAGATAACAATATTATTGCTTAATATAATGTTCTCAATAAAACATTGGCACAATGTTCCATAATAACAGAGGAGGAACATTATCAAATCAACGTTCGTAAAATGTTTTGAGGATATCACTGAGACCTGAGATGAGTGTTTTTAAAAATTGTTCTTGTAATGTGACGCGTTAACAAAACTAGAACATTTTGTGTTTTTCCAAATTCATGGAAGAAATCCACAATAATACCTGTGCCTAAAGTCTCTAAGGCTATAGCCCTTGGAGACTTTAGACCAGTGGCACTCACTCCAGAGCTCAATGTTCTGCTTTGTGTTTGCGCTGCACGTTCTGCTCTGTCGTTAACAGCCCAAACGCTCCCATCATGTACCGATCACGCACTGGAAAAGCAAAGTCAAATAACGTGAAATTTCTCAGTAGTAGACTTCTGTGAAATAGCCCTAATGAGCTGGTATAGTCATGCTATGGTAAACAATGGTAAAATTACCTGCTCTGATCACATGCTCTTGTAATAATAGCTTTGTAGGGACTGTTTTATTTTGATAATTAGTAAAAAAAAAATATATATAATAATAAATTGTTAAATTGATTATGTTGATTGATTATTGCAAATAATAATATATTGATGTTTGATATTATTTTAATACAGGGCTATTTTCTGTTCCTTTTTTGTTGTTTAATTAGGTTATTCTAAGTTTAAATATTGATGATTACAAGCTTGGGGGAAATGCAATTAATTGCATTTAATTACAGCAAATTGTGTAAATAATCAGTTACTTTTTTTAATCGATTCCCAGCCCTAAAATATTAAATATGGATATGTTTCTTACACGAACACATCACTTCGCTTCACCTTTCGCCTTTATTAACCTGCCAGAGCCGTGTGGAGTACTTTTATCATGGATGGATGCATTTTTATGGACTTGTCAAAAAAATCCCACAGGGAGCTACAGAATAAGAAATCTTTGAAGTCCACTTTTTTTACTGTTTCCATCAGTGAAATTACAGGATTTTTTTTTTTTTCTCAGAATTGTGAGGCAGGAACACACAATTGCAAGAAAATATCAGAATTGTGAGCTGTCGGAGACCAGTAGGGGCGCATTATGGAGTAGACGTGCGAACCGCGAGGTCCCAACATTTCGCTTAAAAATACTCACTAGCTTACTCAACTCGATTTAGAGACAGTGTATCGGACGATTTAAGGAACAGAAAAACTACTTTTGTCCAAAATGCCTCCAAAAGGAACAGCAAAAACAGTTCAGACTACTATCCCGGAGTTGGAGGCTAATAGTCGCACAGCTGCTGCTAGCAAAGGTGCTATTGATGCTAGCACTTTACAAGCCTTCCGTGACATCGTAAAAGAAGTTATCAAAGAAGAGGCTGACAGTCTACGGGAAGAAATTAAGCGGTCTGTTGATCCCAGTGCTTGATGAATGTAAGGTGAAGATACGCGAACACGAGGACGAACTCAACAACCAGGATGCCCGCTTATTGGAGATGGAGACTCGATATGCAGCGCTCAGCAGCAAGTGCGATAAATTACAGGAAAAAGTGGATGATCTGGAGAACAGAGGGAGACGATGTAACCTTCGCTTACTGGGGATCCCGGAGGACCTGGAGCAGCGCAATCCGACCAGATTCATCGCTGGGTTGCTGCATGAGGTTCTGGGTGGTCCCAATGGTCTGGAGAAACCTCCTATTGATAGAGCGCATCGAGCAGTGGGTAGACCCACAGAGGGAGGACGACCACATCCGTTCATCATATGTGTCCACTACTACCATGAAAAGGAGCAAATACAACGCCTTGCCAGAGAAAAGGGTCGTTTGGAGTATCGGGGAAAGCAGATCTTCATCTTTCCGGACTATAGTGCTAAATAAGCCCGTGCAGCCTTCAACGAGGTGAAGAAGATGCTCCGGGAGAAAGGAGTGCGCTACAGGCTTTTTTACCCTGCCAAGCTTCAGGTGTCCTTCAATGGAGAAACCAAGATGTTTGATTCTCCTACAGCTGCGAAAGACTTCTATTCCTCTAAGTTTGGGGACGATGAGTAACTGTGTTGCCAGATATACCGGCCTGTGAGTTCACTTAGGAAAGGCATGTGAAAGGTTCGAGTTATGTTTACAAGGCGTTTGTTTATACTTTATATTTGTTCTTTGATAAGCCTCTTTCGTGATTACATATTCTTGTAATGTTCGTTTTACACTGTTAGGAAAACCATAGTAACATCATTTATTTATCAAGGTTCTTATTATTATTGACTTAGCTACTTAAATTTAAACTTTTACTACTCACAAAATCAAACAAGATAGATATTATTTAGTTTTATTCAAAGAGTAGACGTTTGCTAACTATTTTTTTTTTTTTTTTTTTTTTTTTTTTTTATTATTTATTTTCCTTCCATTTGGTTTATCATATAATTAGAACGAGTTGTGTAGGCTATTATTCTTATAGGTTTGGGACCTTCGTAAGGAGAATGGATCTCTTAGAGGAAGTAGAGATGCTTCAGGGATTTGGTGTTTGTCGTTTGGGGACAGCACTTTTGGGGAAGGGGGGTTATGTGTATGTTGCGTGTTTTTTTTATGTCTTTGTTATTTTTCTTTTTTATGTACGATTTCAGATTGCAGTTGAGTGTTCTTTATATTTACCAAAACATTTTTTGTTTGTGGTATGTCATATTGTATTTCCAGTAGGTTTTGACGGTGACTATCCCCTCTGATAATCTTTCTTCTTTAACTAAGAATGGCTCCCATGTCAATTTTATAAGCTGGAATGTGAGGGGGATGAATCACCCAATAAAATGTAATAAGGTACTCTCTCATCTTTCTAATCTTAAGGGAGATGTGGTGTTTATTCAAGAAACACATCTTAAGAATTCTGAACATCAAAGATTAAAAAGGAGTTGGGTTGGCCAAATTTTTCATTCAAGATTCAATGCTAAAGCTAGAGGAACAGCGATTCTTATCAATACTCCCCTCATAGTTTCCGATACAATAGCTGATTCTAATGGTCGATACATAATCGTGATTGGCTCATTGTTCAATACCCCACTTATTCTGGCGAATATATATGCCCCAAACTGGGATGATTACATGTTTTTTACTAAGTTGTTAAATTCTTTGCCCCAGGTTGATAGTCACTTCCTGATTCTTGGCGGGGATATGAATACGGTTATGGACCCTGTGCTTGACCGTTCTTCGGCGAAGCATTTTTCAATTTCAAAATCTGCGCAAGCTTTACAGTCTTACTTACAGACGTATGGGCTTGTGGACGTTTGGCGACTTCTCAATCCCTTAGCTAAACAGTACTCCTTTTTTTCAACAGTAAGTACTTGATAAAAAAATTCTTCATAAGGTTAAAACATGTAATTATAGCAGCATAGTTGTATCAGATCACAGTCCACTTATTTTAGAATTCAAGTTTCCGGAACAATCACATGCATATGTCTGGAGACTTAACCCTCTCTTATTGTCTGACGATTCATTTACAGATTACATCTCCAAACAAATTGAGCTATTTCTGGAAACAAATGTCACCCTTAGATGTGACTTATAGTCTTATTTGGGAAAGCTTAAAAGCCTTCTTACGAGGTCATATAATATCATACTGCGCCAATGCTAAAAAGCAGAAACAGAAACGTTTAATTGAATTGACAGATCTAATAGCACAATTAGACAATCAGCACTCTTCAAACCCTTCTCCGGATTTGTATAAACAGCGGATGGTATTGCAAACTGAATTTAATATGATTTCGTCCCAACAGGCTGAGCAGATGATTTTCAAGTCAAGAAGGTTATAGTATGAGCATGGAGAAAGGGCATCAAGTATTAGCACACCAATTACGGAAGTCAGAAGCCACACAGTTCATTTCTGAAATTTTATTCTGGGCTCTATCAATCAGAATCCTTGCATTCACCCGAGTTGTTCGATAATTTTTTTGACGAATTGGTTGTCCCAACCTTAAATCTTACATTTAAAGAAAAGTTGGATGCATGCATCTTCCTACTGAAGCCGAACAAAGATCCATTAGACTGCTCCTCCTACCGCCCTATATCTTTGTTGAATGTGGACTTTAAAATATTGTCTAAAACTCTGGCTATTCGACTTGAGCAGCAATTACCTTCCTTAATAGCTCCGGATCAAACTGGCTTTATTAAAGGTAGGCTTGGATTGTTCAATTTGCGTTGTTTTTTCAACATACTGAACACACCGTCAGCATTAACTCCAGAAATTGCCTTATCACTTGACGCTGAGAAGGCCTTCGATAGAGTGGAGTGGGACTATTTGTTTTATACTCTTAATAAATTTGGTTTTAGACCTAAATTCATCTCCTGGATCCGCTTACTCTACTCTTCCCCATTGGCTCGTGTTAGGACAAACTCTTGTTATTCTCCCTATTTTCCACTTCCACTCCAACTCTCATTGTACGCGGATGACCTTATATGTGTCGGATCCTCTTGGGTCTCTTCCTCATGCTTTCACTATCTTTAACAACTTTGGCAGTATATCAGTCTACAAGTTAAATATTCACAAAAGTGAGTTACTCAAAATTAACTCTAAGGCAAAAAACATTTTGTTTGACAATTTCCACTTTAAGGTTAAATCAGACTATATAACTTACCTGGGAGTCAATGTAACCCGCTCATATAAATTACTCTATGAAAAAAACTTTGTCCCACTTTCTGAAAGAACAAAATCTGATTTAGAGAGATGGAATAACTTGCCATTATCACTGATTGGCCGTGTCAATTCTGTAAAAATGAACATATTACCAAAGTATTTATATTTATTCCAGTGTATTCCACTCTATTTACCAAAAAAGTTTTTTGTTACTTTAGATAAACTTATTTTAAAATTTATTTGGAATGGTAAATCTGCACGTATACGCAAAGAGTTTATGCAAAGGCCTAGATCACAAGGTGGTCTGGCCTTACCAAGTTTTCAACTTTACTATTGGGCAGCTAATATACGTAACATGCTGGTTTAGTGATTCAAATTTCGAAACTCCCTCTTGGGTGCACATTGAAGCATCTAATTGTGGGAAAACATCTTTACCTGCTCTGCTGAGCTCAGCACTCCCCTTAGAATTGCATACATATAAACACAATCCTCTGCTTTATGACTCCCTTAGAATCTGGGTACAATATAGGAAGAAATTTGGTCTATTTGGAATATCAAGGAAAGCACCTCTGTGCTCAAATCACATGTGGGTTAGGGTTACCTGTTCCACCCTCCTTGAATGATTCGGCTTTTGAGACTTGGAGCAGTAAAGGTTTACAGACTTTAAAAGACCTTTTTATAGATGGAATTTTTGCTTCATTCTCACAGTTGACTGACCAATTTAATATACCTGGTACTCACTTTATCTGCAGATACGCCATTTTATAGCTAGTAAGTAGTATTAACATATACCATGTGTCACTTTTGGCTTGATTTATGACCCTTTTGATTGATTTATGACCCCTTGTCACTCATGATTGACAGGGAATCCTTGTCTCAAAAAACAGGGTCTCTGATTTACAGTGCAGAGCTGACTGGGATTTGCTTCCTGATTGACATGTGAATATTCACACCTCACCATATGCCAATGAAGTTTTTATGATATGGTCTTCCCTGGTATGCCTTTGCACACCTACGTCACTAACTACACCATGGATTAAATAAGGTTAGGGGTTGCAGTGTTAGACACAGAAGACAATCTGCATCTTTTCCTGTTACAATGGCTGCTCCGGGAACTCCTAAAACCCCTAGAAAGGTTATGTGTATTTCGCCAACAAGAGGACCTGTTGAAATGAGAGAGGAACTAACTTTTGCACCAAGGAAAAAGCAAAATGTTAGCTTGACAAAGTTTCTTCATGAAGACATAGCTAATGTGAAAAGTGATTTCCCATTGTCTGGTAAACGTGTGCTGAGATATGCGTTTGACAAGGTGCTACGTATTGTGAAACTCTACACTGCTGATGTTGGAGACGAATTTACATGGCATACTCCATGTCTGATTTTTCAAGACAAAGACTGGTTTCTGTTTTTCAACTACGTTTGGAGAGATTTGAACGACTGTGGTGATGATCCGTTATACGTCGCCGAGTGGGATGGATCAACTCCTAACACAAGATTTCGGGTGGTCGGGGACCACAGTAAAAAGCTACCAGACGACTGTGTTTATATTTTTTGTTGTAACGACAAGACAAAGCTCAACGTACATGCCTGGCCTATTCGAGAATCTGAGCATCACACGTGCTACGACATGAAATTTCTGTTTCAATGGAGAGATGTTCGTATGCTTGACAATATATTTACAAGCATAAACAAGATGTTTAGATGGTGTGACATGTATGATCGTTACAGTTCTGTAAAGATGCAATTGTTTCACCCTGAGAAGGGCGTTGCCAACCCCGAAGACCGCCTTTTAAGCCCACCCACATATTACAGTCATTAAAAACGCGTACGGATCGGTGCAATCGCAACATTCATTCACCATGTCTCACGGATCTACACCTGTCTACTGCTACAGCAACACCCCTGAGACTGCCCCAGCGATGCCTGATGACAATGCCACACTGCTGGAACCCCACCCATAAACCTGTGACAACAGTTGGTTGGATAAATTTTGTATGGATCTAGGATATCACAACCTGACCTTCCTTACAACTCCATACGGCAACACCGGTGCCATAGCTGGAGCTGCGGCCTTAGCAGGAATTGATGACACAGACAGCTGTATCCGTTCTGACGGGTTCAAAATCATAAAAGCAACTGTTGTGGTCCTTCTGGAACACGTTATCAACAAAAAGCTGAAAGAAATCTGTTTGGGGTGTGAAGTGGATCACCCCAGTCAGATTAGACATTCCTGTTTGTTTGAACCAGACCCCTATTTCTTTGACGCCTACTTTGAGGAGCTGACACGTAATCTGGTTAGACCAGACCTAAATAAAAATAAGCACATCGTTGCTCAAGCATTGAGTCGTTGTGGTTTAAGGGTTCACCCCCAGAGGATTCAGGGGTCAGTGGATGTGTAATGTTTCCTGTCCTGTGTTTCCCTTGTCTTGTGTGCTCTTTTGTTATTTCCTGTTCTGTGTCATGTTTTGTAGTCCTTTGTAGTTTTTCTTGTTTATTAGTTCTCCCAGGTGTTTCTAATTAGCCACACCCCCTTGTTATCTTGTTTAGCTTGTTTGTCTGTGTATTTAAACCTCTGTGCTTCAGTTGTTGGTTGTCGGTCGTTGTTTAATGTAGCTGTTACCTGTTCATGTCCTGAGTTCCGTGTTCCGCCTGGATTACTTGTTTGTTTTATTAAAAGTATGCTTGCATATGGATTCTCTCTCTGCTTCATCCTTGCCGCAGCGTGACAGAACGACCGACCAAACGATGAATCCAGCAGCATTAAATGAGTCTCTTCACATCATGCCTGATTTTCACAGCCTGACCCGGGAGTTTGCGGGACAGATCGCAGCCTTGGCCCTGGATAGCCTCGATCTGATGCAGTACACCTGGGGATTTATTCCTCTAGCTGCCTCTTGCTCTCTGGGTGACGAGGCAATTAAGGTGTGTTACCGGCTGGGGGCTAGGGAGGTTGACCCGAGGGAGCTCCCCGATCTCTCCGGTCTGGATTGGAGAGAGGCACTCTCCAGATGTCTGAAGAGCTTCCTCCCATGGCACGCAAGGTCAACACCTGATCTTCACGTCCCGTCCAGTTCAGCCGCATCTTCGCCGCCGCTGGTCCCGTCAAGCTCAGAGCGCACTTCTGCTGATCCAGAGACTGTTCACGTCGCTTCTGCTGATCCAGAGACTGTTCACGTCGCTTCTGCTGATCCAGAGACTGTTCACGTCGCTTCTGCTGATCCAGAGACTGTTCACGTTGCTTCTGCTGATCCAGAGACTGTTCACGTCGCTTCTGCTGATCCAGAGCTTCACGCCAGTCCAGCCAAGCCTGCACTTCACGTCAGCCCAGAGTCTCCTTCACCGCTGGTCCCGCCCAGCTCAGAGTCTCCTTCACCGCTGGTCCCGCCCAGCTCAGAGTCTCCTTCACCGCTGGTCCCGCCCAGCTCAGAGTCCTCTTCACCGCTGGTCCCGCCCTGCTTAGAGTCTCCTTCGCCGCTGGTCCCGCCCAGTTCAGAGTCCCCTTCGCCGCTGGTTCCGTCCAGTTTAGAGCCCTCTTCGCCGCTGGTCCTGCCCAGCTCAGAGCCCTCTTCGCCGCTGGTCCTGCCCAGCTCAGAGCCCTCTTCGCCGCTGGTCCTGCCCAGCTCAGAGCCCTCTTCGCCGCTGGTCCTGCCCAGCTCAGAGCCCTCTTCGCCGCTGGTCCTGCCCAGCTCAAAGCCCTCTTCGCCGCTGGTCCTGCCCAGTTCAAAGTCCTCTTCGCCGCTGGTCCTGCCCAGCTCAAAGCCCTCTTCGCCGCTGGTCCTGCCCAGCTCAAAGCCCTCTTCATCGCTGGTCCAGGACTCTTTACCGGGGAGCCTCCCCAAGAAAATTTTTGGGGGGGGCAATACACCTCCGGACCAGCCCGATCCACCAGGACCGCCAGAGGGGTGGTCTCCTGTTCCGCCCTGGCCGCCCGAAGGGTCGTCTCCGCCCTGGCCGCCCAAAGGGTCGTCTCCACCCTGGCCGCCCAAAGGGTCGTCTCAGCCCTGGCCGCCCGAGGGGTCTTCTCCGCCGTGGCCGCCCGAAGGGTCTTCACCGCCGTGGCCGCCCGAAGGGTCTTCTCCGCCGTGGCCACCCGAAGGGTCTTCTCCGCCGTGGCCACCCGAAGGGTCTTCTCCGCCGTGGCCGCCCGAAGGGTCTTCTCCGCCGTGGCCGCCCGAAGGGTCTTCACCGCCGTGGCCGCCCGAAGGGTCTTCACCGCCGTGGCCGCCCGAAGGGTCTTCACCGCCGTGGCCGCCCGAGGGGTCTTCACCGCCGTGGCCGCCCGAGGGGTCTTCGGACAAGATGGCTGACTCCACGCCGGTGTCTTCGGACAAGATGGTCTCCTCTGAGCCGGTGTCTGTTCCTGTGCCATGGTCGCCTGAAGGGTCGTCTCCTCCCTGGCCGCCTGAAGGGTTGCCTCCGCCCTGGCCGCCTGCACAGCCTGCTCCGCCCTGGCCGCCTGCACAGCCTGCTCCGCCCTGGCCGCCTGCCCTGCCGGAGTCTTCAGGCCCTCTTCCGCTCCACGGGCCTAGCGCCCCGTCCCGCCCCCGGATCAGACCCACCACCCTCCTGGACCCTTTTTTTTTTTTTTTTTTTTTTTTTTCTCTTCGGAGTGTCTGGAATCCACTCCTTAGGTGGGGGGCTATGTAATGTTTCCTGTCCTGTGTTTCCCTTGTCTTGTGTGCTCTTTTGTTATTTCCTGTTCTGTGTCATGTTTTGTAGTCCTTTGTAGTTTTTCTTGTTTATTAGTTCTCCCAGGTGTTTCTAATTAGCCACACCCCCTTGTTATCTTGTTTAGCTTGTTTGTCTGTGTATTTAAACCTCTGTGCTTCAGTTGTTGGTTGTCGGTCGTTGTTTAATGTAGCTGTTACCTGTTCATGTCCTGAGTTCCGTGTTCCGCCTGGATTACCTGTTTGTTTTATTAAAAGTATGCTTGCATATGGATTCTCTCTCTGCTTCATCCTTGCTGCAGCGTGACAGGATGCTATTTTACACGAACTGCGTGACGAGGTTTTCATTGTTGAGAAGCTTCGCGAAGTCAGAGAGAAAGTTGTGGTTGTGTATAAATATCATATTTATACTTTTAAATAAACTAATCTAATTAATTTCTGATTAATAATTAGGCTGGCTAATTTTGAAAGTTTTCAAAGTCAATATTGCTTGTGATCTTAATATGTAATATGTATTTGTATTATTTTTGTTTACACTGTTGCATGATCTTCTTTTATAGGCTATGAGGAAAAACTCTACCATGCACACAGAGAGTGGAGCTCAATTCTGCTAACTGGGAAACAAGCTGAAAAACAAGAAGAGAAGAACAGTAAAACACCTATTAATGCAGATGACTTTATTCTTTCTCTGCAAGAACCAAGACAACCAAAGACTGATGATGAGCGCTCTGAGCAAACAGCAGTCAAGACGTATGATTACATGAAGAACTCAGTAAAGTCCAATGTGCAATGTTGGGCATCTACTGTACGCAGAACTTCTAATAATTTATGTGAATGCCATTCATAAACCTGTTAGATTTTTGTTTTATTTTAGAGATTAATAAAATTGTGTTTTAACAATGTTATAGCTAAGCATTTTTTATGTTTAAGAGAACATTTTGGGAACAAAAATAAAACTTCCCACTAAAAACTTTATAAGAATGTTAAGTAGTATTTTTAAGAGTATTTTTTAGAGAATGTTATCCTAACTTTTAGAAGAACATTCTAAGAATAAAAATAAAACTTCCTGCTAAAAACTTTATAAGAATGTAAAGGGACAAATGTTATGATTAAACCTTTATAGAAGGTCATCACAAAACATTTTTAGAGTGTTCTTAGAGAATGTAATCTATACATTTAAGGAGAACATTCTGGGAACTTAAATAAAACTACCCGCTAAAAATGTTATAAGAACATTAGAGAATAATGTTCTAACAATATTATCATTAAACATTTTTGGAATGTTTTTAGAGAATGTTTTCCTACCTTTTACGAGAACATTCTGGGAACTAAAATAAAACTACCCGCTAAAAATGTTATAAGAACATTAGGGAATAATGTTTTAACAATGTTATCATTAAACATTTTTGGAATGTTTTTAGAGAATGTTTTCGTACCTTTTACGAGAACATTCTGGGAACTAAAATAAAACTAGCCGCTGAAAACATTATACGAACATTTCAAGATAATGTTCTCAGAACATTTTGAGAACAAAAAAATTCTAGCTGGGATAGCAACTCGAGTCAGAACAGTATGAAGGTCTGACCCGAGTTTGGAGTATGTCGCTTGAACGGTCTAGGAGGAGTTAGTGTCTAAAAATTTGCGGTCAGAAAAATAATAATAATAATAAGAAGAAGAAGAATAAGTTTAAATAGGATTTCAGTAAGTTGGCTTTCTCAAGCCAACTTAATAATAAGTTTAAATAGGATTTCAGTAAGTTGGCTCTCTCAAGCCAACTTAATAATAAGTATGAGCAATAACAATAGTGATGCCTTGCTTTCAGCAAGCACCACTAATAATAATAATAATAATAATAAATAATCCTACCGAAAACAATAGGGCCTTCGCCCTTTCAGGGCTTGGGCCCTAATAATAATAATAAATAATCCTACCGAAAACAATAGGGCCTTCGCCCTTTCAGGGCTTGGGCCCTAATAATAATAATAATAATAATAATAATAATAATAATAATAATAATAATAATAATAATAATAATAATAATAATCCTACCGAAAACAATAGGGTCTTCGCCCTTTTAGGGCTTTGGCCCTAAAAAATAAATAAATAAATAAATAAATAAATCCTTACGGAAACAATAGGGCCTTCGCCCTTTCAGGGCTTGGGCCCTGAAAGGCCCTGAAATTTTCTGTCTATATAAAAGACAGAAAATATTACTTGACTTACCTTACCCAAAATATTCCACAACAAATCCTTTAAATTTAATGTAAAAATAAAAATGAAAGTAAGCAGTGTTGGGCTCTCGTAAACCTCTCATTAGAATCAAAATGTTTCAACATTTGCAATGTATTTGGATGCTGAACTATTCTTTATTACAGGCTTTGTTCTTCACTCATGTTCCAATATTGACGGAAAAAATCATCCTCTTCACACGCGCAGAAATGTGCTTGGAAACATCACAGTGGAGCGGTGTTTTGTACTACTTACGAATTGTACTACTGACTATTTAGAGCAGTGTAATGTTAGGTTGACTGTGTGTGTGTGTGTGTGTGTGTGTGTGTGTGTGTGTGTGTGTGTGTGTGTGTGTGTGTGTTCATGTTTTTCTATCCCGGTGGGGACTTCAACCTGAATGCACACAGACTCATGGGGACTCGTGTCACAGTGGGGACCTAAATAGAGGTCCCCATGGGTAAACAAGATTATAAATCATACAGAATGAGTTTTTTTGGAAATGTAAAAATGCAGAAAGTTTTCTGGGATAGGTAGGTTTAGGGATAGGGTTAGTGTGAGAAGATAGAATATACAGTTTGTACAGTATAAAAACCATTAAGTTCATTGAGAGTACCCACAAAGATAGTAAACCGCGCGTGTGTGTGTGTGTGTGTGGCGTGGGCGCGATTGAACAGTGGACACATAAAAACATACTCCGTCATTATACAGGACGACATTCAAACTGCAAAGTGTTAACTTATATTTGTGAACAGTCGCAATAAAACACAAAATTGTGCTTTTGTAAAATAATTTCAAGCAATCCACCCCCCGAAAGGCGCTAATTTTAAAATGAAACTAAAATGCTCATGGCTGCAAGGGCATTCATAACGGTGCGCGTCCACGGCGAGGAACGAGCAGAACAGAGTGAACGTTTTTCAGTTAATTCCTACTTCCATAGGAATTCATTTGAAACGCTCGCTTAACCACTATAAATGTCAGTGCGGACGAACATATATTACTTTCGTTTTTAAGTTAGCGATTAAAAAGCCCCCAGCGGTGTCACACGTCAGTTAACCGGTGGTAAAATATTCTCACCGTCACATACCTAGTATATTTTTATATAATTATATATACCTACCTGATTTTGATCACAAGAGGGCAGCACTATGTTTGACTTTATTTATGTATTGTTTAGACTAAACAACCATTCTGGCAGTTTTTAAACTTAACTCATTTTATTCTTTTTTTTTCAATTTAAGAATGAAGTTTAAGTTCTGATATTTGTATACTTTTATATAGTAATAAATGCTGTATAATTACATTTTTAGAATATATGAGGCTTTTTAGTGTTTCCTTGTTTGACATTACTTTAATCCATCGCCATAGCAAAACCGTTTGAGATATTTATTATCCGTTCACAATTTAGAATCATTAATATATTTTTATCATGTTGAAAAAGTTTGGTGGGAATAAAATAAACCACTTAGATAAAGTGGCTAAAAATTCAGAGGCTGATTTTGCAAAAAAAAACACATTCACACCAAAATATCTGACTTCCTGATGGTCAGAGCTAATGACTTTATATTAGAAAGTTGTCCGGGTCGATGAGATCAATATATGAACTGAGTTTTTTTAACTGTAGTTAAAACTAACCCCCCCCCCCACTTTTGTCAAAAGCATGTTGAAAGTGACACACTTCCTGCTGCCAGTTAGTGGCGCTATAACTTTGACTCACAATATAGTTACATCCATCTGATCGGCCTCTTACCACGAACACTAACTGATCTTGATGAAACGTCAGCAGTATGTATGCATTAGTTATAACACTTCGTTTTTCTCTTTTCTCGCCATTAATTCGTTTCCTCGCCACAGCCAAACCGTTCGAGATATCAAAAATCCGTCCGCAATTTAGCATCATCAATGTCTTGACTTCACGCTGACCGAGTTTGGAGGCGAATCGATGTATTTCCTAGGAATACATTAAATTCCAAACAACCCTACATAGCCGACTTCCTGTTGGGCTGGCGTAAAACTTAGAGCACGAAAGTTGTTCGGCCCGATGAGATCTATATGTGTACCGAGTTTCAAATTAATTCATGCAAGCGTGTTTGATATATGGACCAAGTTTTAGAACCCCGTTCAAGGGGGCGCTGTTGAGCCCCCCTGCCACGCCCGGCTACCAGATTCAGCCCCGCCCTGATGGCCGCGGGTTCTGACCTGTGTGCAAAGTTTCAAGAGTTTTCGAGCACGTTTAGGGACCCAAAAGCCCCAGAAACCTTGAAAAACAAATGAAAAAGTAAATCTCACTCAACTGACAAATCACCCCCACCCCTCACACACTCAGAGACAGAGAGAGAGAGAAAATTCTCCAAAAAATCACATTCAAACCAAAATATCTGACTTTCTGTTGCTTTGAGCTAATAAGTGTAAATTAAAAAGTTGTCCGGCTCGATAAGAACAATATACATACCAAGTTTTGTGTTTCTAGGTAAAACTAAGCCCCCATTTTTGACTAAAGGTGGCGCTACTGAGCCCCTCACCACGCCCGTTTCTGAAACTTTGCCCATGTCTACTGGATAATAAGTGTGATGTGTCTGTCGAGTTTCATGCAATTTCAAGTATGTTAAGAGTCTCAAAAGCATCAAAAAAGAATATTAAAGTTTGATGCGTTGCCATGGCAACAGTATCTAATATATCAATAATCCTTTCACAGGTCTACATCTGCCGTGTGTCTACATTATACAGATAAAGTTTGAAGCAAATCAGGTAAAAATAAGAGAGTGATTTCAAAGCATTTTGAAAGTGACACACTTCCTGCCAGTTGGTGGCGCTATAACTTTGACTCACAATAGTCACATCCTTGTGTTCGGCCTCTGACCACGAACACACTGCTGAAGTTTCATCAAGATCAGATAATGTATGCTGAAGTTATAACACACTTCCTGTGTCCCTTATTCGCCATAAATTCGTTTCCTTGCCACGGCCAAACCTTTCGAGATATCAAAAATCCGTCCGCAATTTAGCATCCTCAATGTCTTGACTTCATGCTGACCGAGTTTTGGAGGCGATTGGATGAATTCTCTAGGAGGAGTACATTAAATTCCACAGCATGCATTTCAAAACAACCCATAATAGCCGACTTCCTGTTGGGCTGGCGTAAAAAGTAAAAGTACGAAAGTTGTTTGGCCCGATGAGATCTATATGTGTACCGAGTTTCATATTATTACATGCAAGCGTGTCTGATTTATGGACCAAGTTTTCGGACCCCGTTCAAGAGGGGCGCTGTCGAGCCACCCTGCCATGCCCGGGTACCAGCTTCAGCCCGACCCTGATGGCCGCGGGTTCTGACCCGTGTGCAAAGTTTCAAGAGTTTTCGAGCACGTTAAGGGTCTCAAAAGTGCCCGAAAGGTTGACAGAAAAATAATAATAATTAAAGCTGCAAGCAGCGATGAAAGGGCCCTCGCACCCGTGCCATCAACACTCGGTGGCTTTAGGAAGACAGAGCATGGTTGGGAAATGTACATTTAAGGAGGTATATATAGTAAGAGTATGTCAAAGTCAGTTACAAAATGTTTTGTATAATGGTGATAATAGCATGCTTCATGACTCAGCTAAGTGTTGCTCAGTGTTGTTCAGGCCATGATTCTTATCAAACGTGTGAAGTTTGGGGCAGATTGGACATTCCATGCCTGGGTTACAGCAAATTCCTATTTAATTGCAGTGATAGCATGCTTTAGCACTTAGCTAAGTGTTTGCTAGCATGTTTCTAGTATGTTGCTAACCTGTTTAGCACTTGCTGGCTCTTTTTTATGTTATTAGGAGACCACAACAGTGTTAAACATGTCACTTCCTGTTGACAGCAGGTGGCGCTATTACTATAACTGAATATTCTCATGTAGATGTGTTCAGGCCATGACTCTTATCAAACGTGTGAAGTTTGAGGCAGATTGGACATTCCATGCCTGTGTTACAGCAAATTCCTATTTAATTGCAGCAATAGCATGCTTTAGCACTTAGCTAAGTGTTTGCTAGCATGTTTTAGGATTTTTCTAGTATGTTGTTAGCATGTTTAGCACTTGCTGGCACTTTTTTTATATGTTTTTATGTCCACAACAGTGTTTAACATGTCACTTCCTGTTGCCAGCAGGTGGCACTATGACTGTAACTGAATATGAGCATGGTCATGTGTTCAGGACAGAACGTTTATTAAAAGTGTGAAGTTTGGCACAGATTGGACATTGCCTTCTTGAGTAACAACAACATCCTGTTTCATTGAATTAGCATGCTTTAGCACTTAGCTAAGTATTGCTAGCATGTTTTAAAATGTTTCTAGCATGTTTAGAAGTCAATGGAATTTTTAACATGTTGCTAGAATGGCATCAACGTGTTAAACATGACACTTCCTGTTACCAGTAGGTGGCGCTATTACTATAACTGAATGTTCTCATGTAGATGTGTTCAGGACAGAACGCTTATCAAAAGTGTGAAGTTTGGGGCAGATTGGACATTCCATGCCTGAGTTACAGCAAATTCCTATTTAATTGCAATAATAGCATGCTTTAGCACTTAGCTAAGAGTTTGCTAGCATGTTTTAGCATGCTTCTAGTATGTTGTTAGCATGTTTAGCACTTGCTGGCACTTTTTTATATGTTATTAGGAGTCCATAACAGTGTTAAACATGTCACTTCCTGTTGCCAGCAGGTGGCGCTATGACTGTAACTGAATATGAGCATGGTCATGTGTTCAGGACAGAACGCTTATCAAAAGTGTGAAGTTTGGGGCAGATTGGACATTCCATGCCTGAGTTACAGCAACTTCCTGTTTCATGGCGAAACATCGAAATTTGTCAAGCCGCCGAGGACCCGCCCTTTGACGAAAACTCAAGATCTTCGCAATTTAACGTCGCAAAGGCCTTAAGATTACACTCACCAAATTTGAAGATGATCAGATTAAAACTGTAGGAGGAGTTCGTTAAAGTACGAGGCCTGAAAATGGCAAAAACTGCACAAAAATCTGAGAGGAAGTTCAAAATGGCTGACTTCCTGTTGTGTTTAGGGCTATGCTCCAAGAGACTTTTTTGTAGGTATTAGGTCATTACAGGTATGTACCGAATTTCGTGCACGTACGTGGAACGTTGCGGGAGGCGCACTCTGTTGAACTTTTATAGGTGGCGCTATCGAGCCATTTTGCCCCGTCCAATTCTGATACCTATATCAGATGTAAATTTTCGCCAGTTCTGACGTGTGTGCAAAGTTTCGTGAGTTTTCGAGCATGTTTAGGCCCTCAAAAATGCAATTCAATGCGGAGAAGAAGAATAATAATAATTAAAGCTGCAAGCAGCGATGAAAGGGCCCTCGCACCCGTGCCATCAACACTCGGTGGCTTTAGGAAGACAGAGCATGGTTGGGAAATGTACATTTAAGGAGGTATATATAGTAAGAGTATGTCAAAGTCAGTTACAAAATGTTTTGTATAATGGTGATAATAGCATGCTTCATGACTCAGCTAAGTGTTGCTAGCATGTTTAGTGTGTTTCTAGCATGCTTAGTACACAATAATTATGTGGTTAGTACTGCATTACTGTGTTAACCATGTCAGTTTCTGTTGCCAGTAGGTGGCGTTATGACTATAACTGAATATGAGCTTGGATGTGTGTTCAGGACAGAACTCTTATCAAACGTGTGAAGTTTGGTGCAAATTGGACATTGCCTTCTTGAGTAACAACAAAGTCATGTTTCATTGAATTAGCATGCTTTAGCACTTAGCTAAGCATTGTTAGCATGTTTTAACATGTTTCTAGCATGTTTAGAACTCAATGGCATTTTTAACATGTTGCTAGAACGGCATCAACGTGTTAAACATGTCACTTCCTGTTGCCAGTTGGTGGCGCTATTACTATAATTGAACATTCTCATGTAGATGTGTTCAGGCCATGACTCTTATCAAAAGTGTGAAGTTTGGGGCAGATTGGACATTCCATGCCTGAGTTACAGCAAATTCCTATTTAATTGCAATAATAGCATGCTTTAGCACTTGGCTAAGAGTTTGCTAGCATGTTTTAGCATGTTTCTAGTATGTTGTTAGCATGTTTAACACTTGCTGGCACTTTTTTATATGTTATTAGGAGTCCATAACAGTGTTAAACATGTCACTTCCTGTTGCCAGCAGGTGGCGCTATGACTGTAACTGAATATAAGCATGGTCATGTGTTCAGGACAGAACGCTTATCAAAAGTGTGAAGTTTGGGGCAGATTGGACATTCCATGCCTGAGTTACAGCAAATTCATATTTAATTGCAGTAATATCATTCTTTAGCACTTAGCTAAGTGTTTGCTAGTATGTTTTAGCATGTCTATAGTATGTTGGTAGGATGTTTAGCACCTACTGGCATTTTTTTATATGTTATTAGGAGTCAAGAACAGTGTTAAACGTCACTTCCTGTTGCCAGCAGGTGGCGCTATGACTATAACTAAATATGAGCATGGACATGTGTTCAAGAGATAACTCTTATCAAACGTGTGACGTTTGGGGTAGATTGTACATTGCCTTCTTGAGTAACAACAAAGTCCTGTTTCATTGAATTAGCATGCTTTAGCACTTAGCTAAGTATTGCTAGTATGTTTTAACATGTTTCTAGCATGTTTAGAAGTCAATGGCATTTTTAACATGTTGCTAGAATGGCATCAACGTGTTAAACATGACACTTCCTGTTACCAGTAGGTGGCGCTATTACTATAACTGAATATTCTCATGTAGATATGTTCAGGACAGAACGCTTATCAAAAGTGTGAAGTTTGGGGCAGATTGGACATTCCATGCCTGAGTTACAGCAAATTCCTATTTAATTGCAATAATAGCATGCTTTAGCACTTAGCTAAGAGTTTGCTAGCATGTTTTAGCATGCTTCTAGTATGTTGTTAGCATGTTTAGCACTTGCTGGCACTTTTTTATATGTTATTAGGAGTCCATAACAGTGTTAAACATGTCACTTCCTGTTGCCAGCAGGTGGCGCTATGACTATAACTGAATATGAGCATGGTCATGTGTTCAGGACAGAACGTTTATTAAAAGTGTGAAGTTTGGCGCAGATTGGACATTGCCTTCTTGAGTAACAACAACATCCTGTTTCATTGAATTAGCATGCTTTAGCACTTAGCTAAGTATTGCTAGTATGTTTTAACATGTTTCTAGCATGTTTAGAAGTCAATGGCATTTTTAACATGTTGCTAGAATGGCATCAACGTGTTAAACATGACACTTCCTGTTACCAGTAGGTGGCGCTATTACTATAACTGAATATTCTCATGTAGATATGTTCAGGACAGAACGCTTATCAAAAGTGTGAAGTTTGGGGCAGATTGGACATTCCATGCCTGAGTTACAGCAAATTCCTATTTAATTGCAATAATAGCATGCTTTAGCACTTAGCTAAGAGTTTGCTAGCATGTTTTAGCATGCTTCTAGTATGTTGTTAGCATGTTTAGCACTTGCTGGCACTTTTTTATATGTTATTAGGAGTCCATAACAGTGTTAAACATGTCACTTCCTGTTGCCAGCAGGTGGCGCTATGACTATAACTGAATATGAGCATGGTCATGTGTTCAGGACAGAACTCTTATCAAACGTATGAAGTTTGGGGCAGATTGGACATTCCATGCCTGAGTTACAGCAACTTCCTGTTTCATGGCGAAACATCAAAATTTGTCAGGCCGCCGAGGACCCGCCCTTCGACGAAAACTCAAGATCTTCGCAATTTAACGTCGCAAAGGCCTTAAGATTACACTCACCAAATTTGAAGATGATCAGATTAAAACTGTAGGAGGAGTTCGTTAAAGTATGAGGCCTGAAAATGTCAAAAACTGCACAAAAATCTGGGAGGAAGTTCAAAATGGCTGACTTCCTGTTGGGTTTAGGGCTATGCTCCAAGAGACTTTTTTGTAGGTATTAGGTCATTACATGTATGTACCGAATTTCGTGCACGTACGTGGAACGTTGCGGGAGGCGCACTCCGTTGAACTTTTATAGGTGGCGCTATCGAGCCGTTTTGCCCCGTCCAATTCTGAAACCTATATCAGATGTAAATTTTCGCCAGTTCTGACGCGTGTGCAAAGTTTCGTGAGTTTTCGCGCATGTTTAGGCCCTCAAAAATGCAATTCAATGCGGAGAAGAAGAATAATAATAATAATAATAATAATAATAATAAACAGAGCAATTCCAAGAGGGTCCTCACACCATCGGTGCTCGGGCCCTAATAATAAATATAGCTGCGAGCAGCGATTACGGGCCCAAGCCGGTGGCACCGCAACCCCAGGCACCGGTGGTGGCGGTACCGCCGGAATATATATATATTTATATGTATTTATATATGTATATATATATATATATATATATATATATATATATATATATATATATATATATATATATATATATATATATATATAGTGTGTGTGTGTGTGTGTGTGTGTGTGTGTGTGTGTGTGTGTGTGTGTGTGTGTTTTTAGGAGAAGTCTCTTCTGCTCACCAAGGCTGCATTTATTTGATTAAAAATACAAACAAAAACAGTAATATTGTGAAATATTATTCCAATTTAAAACAGCTGTTTTCTATTTTAAAATATTTTACACTGTAATTAATTTATGTGATCAAAGTTGAGTTTTCAGCATCATTACTCCCGTCTTCAGTGTCACATGATCCTTCAGAAATCATTCTAATATGATGATTGATGGTCAATAAATATTATTATTTTCAATGTTGAAAACAGTTGTGTACAGATTTTTTTTTCAAAATGCGCTGATGAATGTAAAGTTCAAAAGAACAGCATTTATTTAAAATATAATTTGTTTTAACATTATAAATGTCTGTACTATAACTTTTGATCAGTTTAACTCCTTCTCGATGAATAAAAGTATTGATTTATTTTATTTCTTTCACCCAAAAATAAAATTAAAATTATTACTGACCCCAAACTTTTGAACGGTAGTGTTTAATGTTACAAAAGCTTTAGATTTCAGATAAATGCTGTTCTTTTGAACTTTCTATTCATCAAAGACTGTATACAACTGTTTTCGACATTTAAAATAATCATGAATGTTTCTTGAGCATCAATCATCATATTAGAATAATTTCTGAAGGATCATGTGACAGTGACGACTGGAGTAATGATGCTGAAAACTCAGCTTTGATCACAGGAATAAATAACAGTTTAAAATATATTAAAATAGAAAGCAGATGTTTTAAATTGGAATACTATTTTACAATATTACTGTTTTTGTTTGTATTTTTAATCAAATAAATGCAGCCTTGGTGAGCAGAAGAAACTTTGCTTAAAAACATTAAAAATCTTACTGACCCCAAACTTTTGAACAGTAGTGTATTTGTAGTGGACTTTGAGGAGTATTTCACATTTTTATATATTATATAAAAATGTAAGGGACAAGACACAGATAATTTTACTTGCCTGACCTGATTAAAACAATGAAAAAACTTAAATGAAAAAATAACTTGGGAATCACTAAAACGAGTGAATTAATCTGATTTTATGATAGAGTCAAAATATTCTACAACATTCTTTAAATTCAACGATGTTGAGAACGGAACAAGAATAAAAAAAGAACTATAAACAAGCTGAAACTAAATAAAATAAAAATGAAAACGAAATTAAGCAGTGTTGGGCTCACACAACTCTCTCATTAGAATCAAAATGTTTCAACATTTGCGATGAATTTGGATGCTAAACTATCCTTTATCATAGGCTTTGTACTTCACTCACTTTCCAATATCGACGGAAAAAATCATCCTATTCCAATAGAGTCTGGCTGCAGACTTGCACTTGCACTCTCAGACTTGCACTCTCAGACACCAGCGCTTCCTCTGCCTGTGACGTCACTCGCAATCGACACAAATTAACCGGAAATATGTTTCCAACAGTAAATATGTTATATTATTTATTTTTTCAGAAAAAAAAAAAAAAACGGCATAATTTTTTAAGTTATTAAACATTGTATCGTTAAAGTTGGTATTATACCTTATATTGCTATCATATACTGTTGTGTCCCAACATTAACACAACATTTCCCCAAAATCATGTTTAATCGGAGATACTAGATTTATGACTTGGGAGCAGGGAGATACGAGGTTACGCTGTCATTGATAAGAGTGGTACGGACACTGAAGTCGCTGCTGCCGGTGTTCTGACGGAACGACTGGCAGTGTTCATCAAAGTCTGCGGGCGCGTTGAGCCTTTTGACAAGAGAAGGCTTAAAGAGCTATTCAAATCTAATGATTGTGGTTACATACATCTTCCTAAACTCCATTTTAAACGTTTAAGAGATATGAGTGATGCAATACCAAAATACTAGGCTGTCTAGGCGGAAATTAGCCTAATCTGCACGCAAACTTGCCTTCGTGGCTCACGGGCTTCCTTCTGCACCGAAGCATTACAGTTATCGATTTTTAACAAAACATGCCTACTCAAATGTATCTAACCTAACTATTTTCACTCGTTATTGTCTAAAAAAACATACAGAATTATCCAAAGATAGGCTTACTTAGCGCCAGTAACTTAGGCAGACCTTTTTTCTCCCATAAATTAAAACCTTGCTACTTGGGGTATTTTACATGCACAGTGCCAACTTCCAGTCAGTAAAATAATAATAAAAACAATAATTTAATGCTGGTATCCAAAACATTTAATTCAATTCATTATATTAGATACCTTTTAAAACTTCAATGTACACGTGTAATAAGTAGACATTTAAAATACATCAATAACTGATATCATAGTTTAACACAGATAAAATCAGAGTTAAGTCTTGCTTTACGTGTTGCTCGATGAGGATTTCTTAATCGCTGCGACTTTCAATCCTGAGGAGACAAAATGCCGCGGAGTGAAGAAGAGGTGGAGTTATGAGGATTCCCAGACAGTTGAAGTGTCCAATGGAGTTAAGAGATTTGCTCTCTAACTATTTTCAACACTTTAGATTGGTTAATAATTTGTGAAAATAACAGAACGTGGGGACTGACCAATAACATCGATTTGTGAAAAAATATTAAATTGACAAACTTTGAACATACGAGGTTTCCGCCAGACAGCGACCATATACATATATATATTTATGGTATATGATAACAGAAAAGATTTTTGAACGACATTGGGAGCTGTTCTCAATCCGACACAAACCACACTATGCGTCGATTGCAAGTGACGTCACTTGCAGAGGAAGCGCTGGTGTCTGAGCGTGCAGGTCTGAGAGTGCAAGTCTGAGAGTGCAAGTGCAGGTCTGCAGCCAGACCCTTCTCTGCTATTCACACGCGCAAAAATGTGCTTGGAAACATCACAGTGGAGCGGTGCTTACCAATTGAATGGTACGAATTGTAGTACTGACTATTTAAACAGAGCATTGTAAATTTTATATGTTAGGTTGACTATTTTATTAATATATTTTATTAAGGCTATAATGAACAGGCTACCTGATTTTGAACACAAGAGGGCAGTATAGCACTATGTTTGACTTTATTTATTTATTGTTTAGACTAAACAACCATTCTGGCAGTTTTTAAACTTAAACTTCATTCTTAAATTGAAATAAAAAAAGAATAAAATGAGTTAAGTTCTGATATTTGTATACTTTTATATAGTAATAAATGGTGTATAATTACATTTTTAGAATAAATTAGACTTTTAGCATTTCCTTGTTTGACATTACTTTAATCCCTCACCATAGCAAAACCGTTTGAGATATTTATTATCCGTTCACAATTTAGCATCATTTATATATTTTTATCATGTTGAAAAAGTTTGTTGGGAATAAAATAAACCACTTAGATAAAGGTGGCTAAAAATTAAGAGGCTGATTTTGCAAAAAAATCCACATTCAGACCAAAATATCTGACTTCCTTATGGTCAGAGCTAATGACTTTAAATTAGAAAGTTGTCCGGGTCGATGAGATCAATATATGAACTGAGTTTTTTTTACTGTAGTTAAAACTAACCCCCCCACTTTTGTCAAAAGCATGTTGAAAGTGACACACTTCCTGCTGCCAGTTGGTGGCGCTATAAACTTTGACTCACAATAGTTACATCCATCTGATCGGCCTCTTACCACGAACACACTGCTGAAGTTTCAACAAGATCAGTTAATGTATGCAGAAGTTATTCCACTTCGTGATTCTCTTTTCTCGCCATAAATTCGATTCCTCGCCACGGCCAAACCGTTCGAAATATCAAAAATCCGTCCGCAATTTAGCATCCTCAAAGTCTTGACTACATGCACACCGAGTTTGGAGGGGACACGGTGAATTTTCTAGGAGGAGTATTTCACATTCCACAGCAAGCGTTTTCCAAACAACCCATAATAGCCGACTTCCTGTTGGGCTGGCGTGAAACTGGACAGAGGGAAAGTTGTTCGGCCCGATGAGATCTATATGTGTTCCGAGTTTCATATTAATTCATGCAAGCATGTTTGAATTGCGGGTCAAGTTTTCAGACCCCGTTCAAGGGGGCGCTGTTGAGCCCCCCTGCCACGCCCGTTTCTGAAACTTTTCACATGTCTACTGGCTAATAAGTGTTATGTGTCTGTCGAGTTTCATCCAATTTCAAGCATGCTAAGAGTCTCAAACGCATCCAAAAAGAATATTAAAGTTTGATGTGTTGCCACGGCAACAGTGTCTAAGATATCAATAATCCTTTCACAGCTCTACATCTGCCGAGTATTTTCATTATACACATAAAGTTTGAAGCAAATCGGGTAAAAATAAGAGGGTGACTTCAAAGCATTTTGAAAGTGACACACTTCCTGCTGCCAGTTGGTGGCGCTATAACTTTGACTCACAATAGTCACATCCATGTGATCGGCCTCTTACACACTGCTGAAGTTTCATCAAGATCAGTTAATGTATGCTGAAGTTATAACACACTTCCTGTTTCTCTTTTCTCACCATAAATTCGTTTCCTCGCCACGGCCAAACCGTTCGAGATATCAAAAATCCGCTGGCAATTTAGAATCATCAATGTCTTGACTTCATGCTGACCAAGTTTGGTGGTGATCGGATGAATTCTCTAGGAGGAGTGTTTTAAATTCCATTGCACACGTTTTTCAAACAACCCATAATAGCTGACTTCCTGTTGGGCGGAGCTAATGACATAGAGTGCGGAAGTTGTTCGGCCCGATGAGATCTATATGTGTACCGAGTTTCATACAAATATGTTCTTGTATGTGTCCAAGATTTCAGATTGCATTCTAGGGGGCGCTGTTGAGCACCCCTGCCACGCCCGGGTACCAGCTTCAGCCCGGCCCTAATGGCCGCGGGTTCTGACCTGTGTGCAAAGTTTCATGAGTTTTTGAGCATGTTAAAGGCCCCAAAAGCCCCCGAACCCTTGAAGAACAATAATAAATATAGCTGCGAGCAGCGATTACGGGCCCAAGCCGGTGGCACCGCAACCCCGGTGCCTTTAGGGTGGCGGTGCCGCCGGCTTTGGCCCTTTATCGCTGCTCGCAGCTATATATATATATATATATATATATATATATATATATATATATATATATATACACATACATATATATATTTATTTATTTATTCATTCATTCATTCATTTTTTTTATTTTTTTATTATTATTATTTTTTTATTCAGATTTTATGATACACTCAAAATATTCCACAACAAATCCTTTAAATTTAATGTAAAAGTAAAAATGAAAGTAAGCAGTGTTGGGCTCACGTAACCCTCATCAGAATCAAAATGTTTCAACATTTGCGATGTATTTGGATGCTAAACTATTCTTTATTATAGGCTTTGTTCTTCACTCGTGTTCCAATATTGATGGAAAAAATCATCCTCTTCACATGCGCAAAAATTTGCTTGGAAACATCACAGTGGAGCGAGCGGTGCTTACTGTGAATGTACGAATTGTACTACTGACTATTTAGAGCAGTGTAATTTTTATATGTTAGGTTGACTATTTTATTATTATATTTTATTAAGGCTATAATGAACAGGCTGCGATGTCAAGATTGTAATGCTGGAGTGTGTGTGTGTGTGTGTGTTCATGTTTTTCTATCCCGGTGGGGACTTTAACCTGAATGCACACAGACTCATGGGGACTCGTGTCACAGTGGGGACCTAAATAGAGGTCCCCATGGGTAAACAAGATTATAAATCATACAGAATGAGTTTTTTTGGAAATGTAAAAATGCAGAAAGTTTTATGGGATAGGTAGGTTTAGGGGTAGGGTTAGTGTGAGGAGATAGAATATACAGTTTGTACAGTATAAAAACCATTAAGTCCATGGAGAGTACCCACAAAGATAGTAAACCGTGTGTGTGTGTGTGTGTGTGTGTGTGTGTGGCGTGGGCGCGATTGAACAGTAGACACATAAAAACATACTCCATCATTATACAGGACGACATTCAAACTGCAAAGTGTTAACTTATATTTGTGTACAGTTGCAATAAAACACAAAATTGTGCTTTTGTAAAATAATTTCAAGCAATCCACCCCCCGAAAGGTGCTAATTTTAAAATGAAACTAAAATGCTCATGGCTGCACGGGCATTCATAACGGTGCACGTCCACGGCGAGGAACGAGCAGAACAGAGTGAACGTTTTTCAGTTAATTCCTACTTCCATAGGAATTCATTTGAAACGCTCGCTCAACCAATATAAATGTCAGTGCGGACGAACATATTTTACTTTAGTTTTTAAGTTAGCGATTAAAAAGCCCCCAGCGGTGTCACACGTCAGTTAACCGGTGGTAAAATATTCTCACCGTCACATACCTAGTATATTTATATATAGATATAATAGGCCCAGGGCTTGACATTAACACCCGCCAACCCGCCAAATGCGGGTGGATTTTGCTCGTGGCGGGTAACACAGTCACTCCAACTAGCCACTTTGGCGGGTTGAATAATTGTAGTCATTTCAAAAGGCATCTGAAAATAAGTGTGACACTACGACACTACAACTCCCATAGGGCTGTCAACGAATATTCTAAATTCGAATATATATTCAAATAGTTTAAAAAAAAAACAGAATTTCGAAGGTGAAAATTAATATTCGAATGTGGAAAAACGCCCGCGGTAGCAGAGGCGCGGCTGTCTGCTTTGCGAGTGGGCGCGCTGCCTGAGGGGTCATTTTATTTAACGTTAAACAGAAACATTAGTGAAGTGTAGGCTACTGTACTGACTGAATAGATATTGCATGAATAAGGTAGGTTAGATACAGCAGTTTCATGCACTGCAGGCTTCCACTGGTTTGATTATTTACCGTTTCATGTCAAGGAAAAGTTCCATGTTTACCACAGCACAGCTCGCTCGGAGCATTCAATGTCAATTATTTATACTGTAAAACTTCAATCAATGTTAATAATATTTGTTTCAATCACTGTATGAAGCCTGCTATATAAGAGTCGCGACCTTAAATTGCTTGCATAAAACTATTGATCAGCTCTCAACATTCGCTTATTGTTGTTCATTTTTAAACTGTTATGCACAGAGCGCGTGACGCCTCATTCGCACCGCAAGACCTCCAGACGCGCGTAAACGCGTCTTTACACTCGCGCCAGATGCTCTATTCGCGTTTGGTGTTGAGGGTGAGGGCGAGAGAGAGAAAGAGTGCCTGCGAGCGAGAGTGAGTGAGGTCTGCGGTCTTATTAGTTGATTTACTTGTTTTCGTGTAGGTAATACGTTGTCAAATATGTTTAAACTTAAATAAACTACCTATACAAGTAGTTATGTCTCTTTGTATTAATTTGTCCTGTTATTGACTTAATGCGCGTCATTGACAAAATGCGCAACCAGATGTTCGAATAGTTCGAATAGGCCTATAAGCTATGTTTTTTTTTTAGAGGGAATATTCAAAGGTCATTTTTGAGCAATTTTCACAGCCCTAATGAGTATTGTCGCTAGTGACCGACAGCAAAGAACCTGCTGGAGTTATGTCGTATGCCGGTGGAGCAATGTGGCTACATAATACACAATACATGGTTTTATTTTAAAAAAGGAGCTTTACACACAACCTTATCAGAGCTAATTATAATGACCTGTATTGTTATATATTTATGTAGTCTTGATTTGGGTGTATACAGTGGTTTTACATTTAAAAGGGTTGTAAATCTAGTTCAAGTACATTTTAGCACGCCATGGTCAACTTTTATCAGGTAATTTCACAACAACAAAAATGTGGCTAGTAAAAATGCTGTGTGGCTAGTAACTTTGGAAAACCACTAGCCACATTGGCTAGTGAGCAAAAAAGTTAATGTCAAGCCTTGAATAGGCCTACCTGATTTTGAACACAAGAGGGCAGTATAGCACTATGTTTGACTTTATTTATGTATTGTTTAGACTAAACAACCATTCTGGCAGTTTTTAAACTTAAAATTCATTCTTAAATTGAAAAAAAATAATAAAATGTTTAGTTGTGATGTTTGTATACTTTTATATAGAAATAAATGGTATATAATTACATTTTTAGAAAATTTGAGGCTTTTAGTTTTTCCTTTTTGGACATTACTTTAATCCTTCGCCATAGCAAAACCGTTTGAGATATTTATTATCCGTTCACAATTTAGCATATTTAATGTATTTTCATCATGTTGAAAAAGTTTGGTGGGAATTAAATAAATAGTTTAAGAGGAGTGGCTAAAAATTCATAGGCTGATTTTGCAAAAAAATCCACATTCAGACCAAAATATCTGACTTCCTTTTGCTCTGAGCTAATGAATGTAAATTAGAAAGTTGTCCGGCTTGATGAGAACAATATAAAAACATTTTTTTTTACTGTATTTAAAACTAACCCCCCCACTTTTGTCAAAAGCATGTTGAAAGTGACACACTTCCTGCTGCCAGTTGGTGGCGCTATAACTTTGACTCACAATAGTCACATCCATCTGATCGGCCTCTTACCACGAACACACTGCTGAAGTTTCATCAAGATCAGTTGATGTATGCAGAAGTTATAACACTTCGTGTCTCTCTTTTCTCGCCATAAATTCGTTTCCTCACCACGGCCAAACCGTTCAAGATATCAAAAATCCGTCCGCAATTTAGCATCCTCAATGTCTTTACTTCATGCTGACTGAGTTTGGAGGTGATTGAATGAATTCTCTAGGAGGAGTACATCACATTCCACAGCAAGCGTTTTCCAAACAACCCATAATAGCTGACTTCCTGTTGGGCTGGCGTGAAACTTGTCAGAGGGAAAGTTGTTCGGCCCGACGAAATCTATATGTGTACCGAGTTTCATATTATTTCATGCAAGCGTGTTTGATATATGGACCAAGTTTTCAGACCCTGTTCAAGAGGGCGCTGTTGAGCCCCCCTGCCACGCCCGTTTCTGAAACTTTTCACATGTCTACTGGCTAATAAGTGTTATGTGTCTGTCGAGTTTCATCCAATTTCAAGCATGTTAAGAGTCTCAAACGCATCCGAAAAGAATATTAAAACTTGATGCGTTGCCACGGCAACAGTATCTAAGATATCAATAATCCTTTCACAGGTCTACATCTGCCCTGTGTTTACATTATACACATAAAGTTTGAAGCAAATCGGGTGAAATTAAGAGGGTAACTTCAAAGCATTTTGAAAGTGACACACTTCCTGCTGCCAGTTGGTGGCGCTATAACTTTGACTCACAATAGTCACATCCATGTGATCGGCCTCTTACAACGAACACACTGCTGAAGTTTCATCAAGATCAGTTAATGTATGCAGACGTTATAACACACTTCCTGTGTCCCATTATTCGCCATAAATTCGTTTCCTCGCCACGGCCAAACCGTTCGAGATATCAAAAATCCGTTCGCAAGAATTCATCCTCAATGTCTTGACTTTATTCTCACCGAGTTTGGTGGCGATCGGATGAAATCCCTAGGAGGAGTATTTCACATTCCATTGTATAAGTTTTCCAAACAACGTATAATAACCGACTTCCTGTTGGGCTTTTGTAAAACTTAGAGCACGAAAGTTGTTCGGCCCGATGAGATCTATATGTGTACTGAGTTTCATATTATTACATGCAAGCGTGTTTGATTTATGGACCAAGTTTTCGGACCCCATTCCAGGGGGCGCTGTCGAGCCCCCCTGCCACGCCCCAGCACCAGCTTCAGCCTGGCCCTGATGGCCGCAGGTTCTGCATGTGTGCAAAATTTCAAGAGTTTTTGAGCATGTTAAGGGCCCCAAAAGTGGCAAAAAGGCAAAAAAAAAATAATGAAGAAAAAAAAGAAAAAAAAAAAATAATCCTTACGGAAACAATAGGGCCTTCGCCCTTTCAGGGCTTGGGCCCTAATAATAATAATAATCCTAACGAAAACAATAGGGCTCTGCGCCCTTTCAGGGCTTGGGCCCTAATTAAAGCTGCAAGCAGCGATGAAAGGGCCCTCGCACCCGTGCCATCAACACTCGGTGGCTTTAGGAAGACAGAGCATGGTTGGGAAATGTACATTTAAGGAGGTATATATAGTAAGAGTATGTCAAAGTCAGTAACAAAATGTTTTGTATAATGGTGATAATAGCATGCTTCATGACTCAGCTAAGTGTTGCTAGCATGTTTAGTCTGTTTCTAGCATGCTTAGTACACAATAATTATGTCGTTAGTACTGCATTACTGTGTTAACCATGTCAGTTTCTGTTGCCAGTAGGTGGCGTTATGACTATAGCTGAATATGAGCATGGATGTGTGTTCAGGACAGAACTCTTATCAAACGTGTGAAGTTTGGTGCAAATTGGAAATTGCCTTCTTGAGTAACAAAAAAGTCATGTTTCATTGAATTAGCATTCTTTAGCACTTAGCTAAGCATTGTTAGCATGTTTTAACATGTTTCTAGCATGTTTAGAACTCAATGGCATTTTTAACATGTTATTAGAACGGCATCAACGTGTTAAGCATGTCACTTCCTGTTGCCAGTAGGTGGCGCTATTACTATAAATGAACATTCTCATGTAGATGTATTCAGGCCATGACTCTTATCAAAAGTGTGAAGTTTGGGGCAGATTGGACATTCCATGCCTGAGTTACAGCAAATTCCTATTGAATTGCAATAATAGCATGCTTTAGCACTTAGCTAAGAGTTTGCTAGCATGTTTTAGCATGCTTCTAGTATGTTGTTTGCATGTTTAGCACTTGCTGGCACTTTTTTATATGTTATTAGGAGTCCATAACAGTGTTAAACATGTCACTTCCTGTTGCCAGCAGGTGGCGCTATGACTATAACTGAATATGAGCATGGCCATGTGTTCAGGACAGAACTCTTATCAAACGTGTGAAGTTTGGGGCAGATTGGACATTCCATGCTTGAGTTACAGCAACTTCCTGTTTCATGGCGAAACATCGAAATTTGTAAGGCCGCCGAGGACCCGCCCTTCGACGAAAACTCAAGATCTTCGCAATTTAACGTCGCAAAGGCCTTAAGATTACACTCACCAAATTTGAAGATGATCAGATTAAAACTGTAGGAGGAGTTCGTTAAAGTACGAGGCCTGAAAATGGCAAAAACTGCACAAAAATCTGAGAGGAAGTTCAAAATGGCTGACTTCCTGTTGTGTTTAGGGCTATGCTCCAAGAGACTTTTTTGTAGGTATTAGGTCATTACATGTATGTACCGAATTTCGTGCACGTACGTGGAACGTTGCGGGAGGCGCACTCCGTTGAACTTTTATAGGTGGCGCTATCGAGCCATTTTGCCCCGTCCAATTCTGAAACCTATATCAGATGTAAATTTTCGCCAGTTCTGACGCGTGTGCAAAGTTTCGTGAGTTTTCGCGCATGTTTAGGCCCTCAAAAATGCAATTCAATGCGGAGAAGAAGAAGAAGAAGAAGAATAATAATAATAAACAGAGCAATTCCAAGAGGGTCCTCACACCATCGGTGCTCGGGCCCTAATTAAAGCTGCAAGCAGCGATGAAAGGGCCCTCGCACCCGTGCCATCAACACTCGGTGGCTTTAGGAAGACAGAGCATGGTTGGGAAATGTACATTTAAGGAGGTATATATAGTAAGAGTATGTCAAAGTCAGTAACAAAATGTTTTGTATAATAGTGATAATAGCATGCTTCATGACTCAGCTAAGTGTTGCTAGCATGTTTAGTCTGTTTCTAGCATGCTTAGTACACAATAATTATGTGGTTAGTACTGCATTACTGTGTTAACCATGTCAGTTTCTGTTGCCAGTAGGTGGCGTTATGACTATAGCTGAATATGAGCATGGATGTGTGTTCAGGACAGAACTCTTATCAAACGTGTGAAGTTTGGTGCAAATTGGACATTGCCTTCTTGAGTAACAACAAAGTCATGTTTCATTGAATTAGCATTCTTTAGCACTTAGCTAAGCATTGTTAGCATGTTTTAACATGTTTCTAGCATGTTTAGAACTCAATGGCATTTTTAACATGTTGCTAGAACGGCATCAACGTGTTAAACATGTCACTTCCTGTTGCCAGTAGGTGGCGCTATTACTATAACTGAATTTGAGCATAGACATGTGTTCAGGCCATGATTCTTATCAAACATGTGAAGTTTGGGGCAGATTGGACATTCCATGCCTGGGTTACAGCAAATTCCTATTTAATTGCAGTGATAGCATGCTTTAGCACTTAGCTAAGTGTTTGCTATTATGTTTCTAGTATGTTGCTAACCTGTTTAGCACTTGCTGACTCTTTTTTATATGTTATTAGGAGACCACAACAGCGTTAAACATGTCACTTCCTGTTGACAGCAGGTGGCGCTATTACTATAACTGAATATTCTCATGTAGATGTGTTCAGGCCATGACTTATCAAACGTGTGAAGTTTGGGGCAGATTGGACATTCCATGCCTGTGTTACAGCAAATTCCTATTTAATTGCAGCAATAGCATGCTTTAGCACTTAGCTAAGTGTTTGCTAGCATGTTTTAGCATGTTTCTAGTATGTTGTTAGCATGTTTAGCACTTGCTGGCACTTTTTTATATGTTTTTATATGTCCACAACAGTGTTTAACATGTCACTTCCTGTTGCCAGCAGGTGGCACTATGACTGTAACTGAATATGAGCATGGTCATGTGTTCAGGACAGAACGTTTATTAAAAGTGTGAAGTTTGGTGCAAAGTGTGAAGTTTGGTGCAAATTGGACATTGCCTTTTTGAGTAACAACAACATCCTGTTTCATTGAATTAGCATGCTTTAGCACTTAGCTAAGTATTGCTAGCATATTTTAACATGTTTCTAGCATGTTTAGAAGTCAATGGCATTTTTAAAATGTTGCTAGAATGGCATCAACGTGTTAAACATGACACTTCCTGTTACCAGTAGGTGGCGCTATTACTATGACTGAATGTTCTCATGTAGATGTGTTCAGGACAGAACGCTTATCAAAAGTGTGAAGTTTGGGGCAGATTGGACATTCCATGCCTGAGTTACAGCAAATTCCTATTTAATTGCAATAATAGCATGCTTTAGCACTTAGCTAAGAGTTTGCTAGCATGTTTTAGCATGCTTCTAGTATGTTGTTAGCATGTTTAGCACTTGCTGGCACTTTTTTATATGTTATTAGGAGTCCATAACAGTGTTAAACATGTCACTTCCTGTTGCCAGCAGGTGGCGCTATGACTGTAACTGAATATGAGCATGGTCATGTGTTCAGGACGGAACGCTTATCAAAAGTGTGAAGTTTGGGGCAGATTGGACATTCCATGCCTGAGTTACAGCAACTTCCTGTTTCATGGCGAAACATCGAAATTTGTCAGGTCGCCGAGGACCCGCCCTTTGACGAAAACTCAAGATCTTCGCAATTTAACGTCGCAAAGGCCTTAAGATTACACTCACCAAATTTGAAGATGATCAGATTAAAACTGTAGGAGGAGTTCGTTAAAGTACGAGGCCTGAAAATAGCAAAAACTGCACAAAAATCTGAGAGGAAGTTCAAAATGGCTGACTTCCTGTTGTGTTTAGGGCTATACTCCAAGAGACTTTTTTGTAGGTATTAGGTCATTACATGTATGTACCGAATTTCGTGCACGTACGTGGAACGTTGCGGGAGGCGCACTCCGTTGAACTTTTATAGGTGGCGCTATCGAGCCATTTTGCCCCGTCCAATTCTGAAACCTATATCAGATGTAAATTTTCGCCAGTTCTGACGCGTGTGCAAAGTTTCGTGAGTTTTCGAGCATGTTTAGGCCCTCAAAAATGCAATTCAATGCGGAGAAGAATAATAATAATAATAATTAAAGCTGCAAGCAGCGATGAAAGGGCCCTCGCACCCGTGCCATCAACACTCGGTGGCTTTAGGAAGACAGAGCATGGTTGGGAAATGTACATTTAAGGAGGTATATATAGTAAGAGTATGTCAAAGTCAGTTACAAAATGTTTTGTATAATGGTGATAATAGCATGCTTCATGACTCAGCTAAGTGTTGCTAGCATGTTTAGTCTGTTTCTAGCATGCTTAGTACACAATAATTATGTGGTTAGTACTGCATTACGGTGTTAACCATGTCAGTTTCTGTTGCCAGTAGGTGGCGTTATGGCTATAACTGAATATGAGCATGGATGTGTGTTCAGGACAGAACTCTTATCAAACGTGTGAAGTTTGGTGCAAATTGGACATTGCCTTCTTGAGTAACAACAAAGTCATGTTTCATTGAATTAACATTCTTTAGCACTTAGCTAAGCATTGTTAGCATGTTTTAACATGTTTCTAGCATGTTTAGAACTCAATGGCATTTTTAACATGTTGCTAGAACGGCATAAAAGTGTTAAACATGTCACTTCCTGTTGCCAGTAGGTGGCGCTATTACTATAACTGAATTTGAGCATAGACATGTGTTCAGGCCATGATTCTTATCAAATGTGTGAAGTTTGGGGCAGATTGGACATTCCATGCCTGAATTACAGCAAATTCCTATTTAATTGCGATAATAGCATGCTTTAGCACTTAGCTAAGAGTTTGCTAGCATGTTTTAGCATGCTTCTAGTATGTTGTTAGCATGTTTAGCACTTGCTGGCACTTTTTTATATGTTATTAGGAGTCCATAACAGTGTTAAACATGTCGCTTCCTGTTGCCAGCAGGTGGCGCTATGACTATAACTGAATATGAGCATGGTCATGTGTTCAGGACAGAACTCTTATCAAACGTGTGAAGTTTGGGGCAGATTGGACATTCCATGCCTGAGTTACAGCAACTTCCTGTTTCATGGCGAAACATCGAAATTTGTCAGGCCGCCGAGGACCCGCCCTTCGACGAAAACTCAAGATCTTCGCAATTTAACGTCGCAAAGGCCTTAAGATTACACTCACCAAATTTGAAGATGATCAGATTAAAACTGTAGGAGGAGTTCGTTAAAGTACGAGGCCTGAAAATGGCAAAAACTGCACAAAAATCTGAGAGGAAGTTGAAAATGGCTGACTTCCTGTTGTGTTTAGGGCTATGCTCCAAGAGACTTTTTTGTAGGTATTAGGTCATTACATGTATGTACCGAATTTCGTGCACGTACATGGAACGTTGCGGGAGGCGCACTCCGTTGAACTTTTATAGGTGGCGCTATCGAGCCGTTTTGCCCCGTCCAATTCTCAAACCTATATCAGATGTAAATTTTCGCCAGTTCTGACGCGTGTGCAAAGTTTCGTGAGTTTTCGCGCATGTTTAGGCCCTCAAAAATGCAATTCAATGCGGAGAAGAATAATAATAATAATAATAATAATAATAATAATAATAAACAGAGCAATTCCAAGAGGGTCCTCACACCATCGGTGCTCGGGCCCTAATTAAAGCTGCAAGCAGCGATGAAAAGGGCCCTCGCACCCCTGCCACCGCCACCCGGCACCTTTAGGAAAGGCCTTAAGATTACACTCACCAAATTTGAAGAGGATCAGATCAAAACTGTAGGAGTTTGTTAAAGTACAACATCAGGAAATGGCAAAAACTGCCCAAAATCTGACAGGAAGTTCAAAATAACTGACTTCCTGTTGTGTTTAGGGCTATGCTCCAAGAGACTTTTTTGTAGGTATTGGGTCTTTACATGTGTGTACCAAATTTCATACCTGTACGTGAAACGTCGAGCCGGGGCAAAATGTAGGGGCAATAAGTAAGCCATTTTGCCCCACCCAATTTTTAAAACCACATCACACGTAAATTGTCACCACTTCTGAAGCGTGTGCAAAGTTTCATGATTTTTCGAGCACGTTTTGTATTTGCCACACTTCCTGCTACCAGCAGGTGGTGCTATTGCTATAATCATAATGAGCATTGGCATGTGTTCAGGACAGGACTCTTATCAAACATGTGAAGTTTGTGGCAGATTGAAAATTGTATGCCTGAGTTACTGCAGGCTGTCTGTGGTTGCCTAGCAACATCAGAACTGCAAGCAACATTAATATTGAACTTATCTGATCATGCATATATCACCAAAAGGCCGAAATTGGGTGAACTAGTGCAAAAAATGCCCGTGCAAAATCAGTTTTTGTGTGTGTTTTTAGTAATTGTTGGTTTGGTGTGTGCTCATTGTTACAATTACACAGCAAAAGTTCAGTGACATTTTTATTTGTGCATGGTAAAAAGCACACAGTGAACTCCGAGAAAACGCTATGCTTGAGCAAACAGTTTGTGAATAGGCAACTACAAATGATGCCCGTGAAAGAGACTGTGAACGCATTGAATAGGATATGTTTAGTTGGTGAATAGCATAGGCTACTATTACACAGTAGCGACAACGTTAAGCGCACCAGAATGAAATATAATATTCAGAAGTAAACACTAACAGCATAGCTGACTTACAGATTCAGTTTACATCCACAAATGAATAAGCACCTCGATTCAGGGAGCAGTGCAAAGTGCCCGTGCAAAATCAGTTTTTGTGAGCTGATCGCCGTCAAAAAAGTTCAGGAGATATTTCTTGCGATGGCAATATGATCAAAAATAACTTTATATTGATTCAATGGATTAATAGCATTTAAAAAAAAAAAAAAAGTCATGAATTTATTGCATTTTTGGGAAAAAATAATCCGTTTTTATAATAAATCTTAAAAAATTCAAATCCAGATTTTGATTTTCAATGTTGTTATAACCTAAAGATGCTATGTGAAAGTTTGAAACAGAAAATAGTGGTTTTCACACATTTAGTGGTTATCTCACATTCGAGAGATATGCGAATAACACACAGACAGACAGACGGACGTTTCTGTAATTTATAGATAGATGGATTTATCACGTTCGGGAACCAAACTATAATATTCAGAAGTAAACAGTGTAGCTGACTGAGTGTTTATGTCAGAATGTTTATTTTTAAACCACAGCCTTCTTGGGGCTTCTTTGACCGATACAACTCTCTAATGTCAGAATGTTTATTTTTAAACCACAACCTTCTAAAAATGATATATTTAACGATATCTTTTGCATTTCTCATCCAAACAATGTCAAACTTGGCACTGCACTTACTCGTGCCCGTGGCAAGACACCTGTCGAGTTTGAAATCAATCGGACTAACGGTTCGAGAGATATGCGAGGAACAGACACACACACACACAGACAGACAGACAGACAGACGTTCCTGTAATTTATAGATAGATGTTTGTCAGGCCGCCGAGGGCACACCCTTCGACGAAAACTCTAGATCTTCGCAATTTAACGTCACAAAGGCCTTAAGATTACACTCACCAAATTTGAAGAGTATCAGATCAAATCTGTAGGAGGAGTTCGTTAAAGTACAACATCAGGAAATTACGAAAAATGCCCAAAATCCAGGAGGAAGTTCAAAATAGCTCACTTCCTGTTGTGTTTAGGGCTATGCTCCAAGAGACTTTTCTGTAGGTATTGGGTCATTACATGTATGTACCAAATTTCATACCTGTACGTGAAACCAGGAGCCGGGGCAAAATGTGGGGGCAATAATTTACCGAATTTGCCCCCCACAATTCTGAAAACCATATCACACGTAAATTTTCACCACTTCTGAAGCGTGTGCAAAGTTTCATGAGTTTTCGAGCATGTTTAGGCCCTCTAAAAAGCGATTCACTTTGGAGAAGAAGAATAATAATAAACGGAGCAAAAACAATAGGGTCCTCTCACCATCGGTGCTCGGGCCCTAATTAAAGCTGCAAGCAGCGATGAAAGGGCCCTCGCACCCGTGCCGCCGCCACCCGGTGGCTTTAGGAAGACAGAGCATGGTTGGACAATGTGCATTTAAGGAGGTATATATAGTAGTTGCTAGCAGGTTTAGTATGTTTTTAGCATGCTTAGTACACAATAGTTATGTGGTTAGTACTGCATTACTGTGTTAACCATGTCAGTTTCTGTTGCCAGTAGGTGGGGCTATGTCTATATCTGAATATCGCTATGTAGATGTGTTCAGTGCAGGACTTTTATCAAACATGTGGAGTTTGGGGCAGATTGGACATTGTATGCTTGAGTTACAACAACTTCCTTTAGCATTTCTAGCATGTTTTATGATGTTTCTAGCATATTACATATTAATTTTGGGGTAGATTGGACATTGAATGCCTGAGTTACAGCAAATTCATATTTAATTGCAGTAATAGGATGCTTTAACACTTAGCTAAGTATTTGATTGCATGTTTCTAGTATGTTGCTAACATGTTTAGCAGTTGGTGACACTTTTTTATATGTTATTAGGAGTCCAGAATAGTGTTAAACGTCACTTCCTGTTGCCAGCAGGCGGCGCTATGACTATATCTGAATATGAGCATGGACTTGTGTTCAGGAGATAACTATTATCAAACGTGTGAAGTTTGGGGTAGATTGGACATTGTATGCCTAAGTTACAACAACTTCCTTTAGCATTTCTAGCATGCTTTAGAACTTAGCTATGTGTTGCTAGCATGTTTATTGCATGTTACATATTAAGTTTGGGGCAGATTGGACATTCCATGCCTGTGTTACAGCAAATTCATATTTAATTGCAGCAATAGCATGCTTTAGCACTTAGCTAAGTGTTTGCTAATATGTTTCTAGTATGTTGTTAGCATGTTTAGCACTTGCTGGCACTTTTTTATATGTTATCAGGAGTCCACAACAGTGTTTAACATGTCACTTCCTGTTGCCAGCAGGCGGTGCTATGACTGTAACTGAATGAGCATGGTCATGTGTTCAGGACAGAACGCTTATCAAAAGTGTGAAGTTTGGCGCAGATTGGACATTGCCTTCTTGAGTAACAACAACATCCTGTTTCATTGAATTAGCTAAGTATTGCTAGCATGTTTTAACATTTTCTAGCATTTTTAGAAGTCAGTGGCATTTTTAACATGTTGCTAGAACGGCATCAACGTGTTAAACATGACACTTCCTGTTACCAGTAGGTGGCGCTATTACTATAACTGAATATTCTCATGTAGATGTGTTCAGGCCATGACTCTTATCAAACGTGTGAAGTCTAGGGGCAGATTGGACATTCTGTGCCTGAGTTACAACAAATTTCTATTTAATTGCAGTAATAGCATGCTTTAGCACTTAGCTAAGTGTTTGCTAGCATGTTTTAGCATGTTTCTAGTATGTTGTTAGCATGTTTAGCACTTGCTGGCACTTTTTTATATGTTATCAGGAGTCCACAAGAGTGTTAAACATGTCACTTCCTGTTGCCAGCAGGTGGCGCTATGACTATAACTGAATATGAGCATGGTCATGTGTTCAGGACAGAACGCTTATCAAAAGTGTGAAGTTTGGGGCAGATTGGACATTCCATGCCTTAGTTACAGCAACTTCCTATTTATTTGCAGCAATAGCATGCTTTAGCACTTAGCTAAGTGTTTGCTAACATGTTTCTAGTATGTTGTTAGCATGTTTAGCACTTGCTGGCACTTTTTTATATGTTATCAGGAGTCCACAACAGTGTTTAACATGTCACTTCCTGTTGCCAGCAGGTGGCGCTATGACTGTAACTGAATATGAGCATGGTCATGTGTTCAGGACAGAACGCTTATCAAAAGTGTGAAGTTTGGCGCAGATTGGACATTGCCTTCTTGAGTAACAACAACATCCTGTTTCATTGAATTAGCATGCTTTAGCACTTAGCTAAGTATTGCTAGCATGTTTTAACATGTTTCTAGCATTTTTAGAAGTCAATGGCATTTTTAACATGTTGCTAGAACGGCATCAACGTGTTAAACATGACACTTCCTGTTACCAGTAGGTGGCGCTATTACTATAACTGAATATTCTCATGTAGATGTGTTCATGCCATGACTCTTATCAAACGTGTGAAGTTTGGGGCAGATTGGACATTCCGTGCCTGAGTTACAGCAAATTCCTATTTAATTGCAGTAATAGCATGCTTTAGCACTTAGCTAAGTGTTTGCTAGCATGTTTTAGCATGTTTCTAGTATGTTGTTAGCATGTTTAGCACTTGCTGGCACTTTTTTATATGTTATCAGGAGTCCACAAGAGTGTTAAACATGTCACTTCCTGTTGCCAGCAGGTGGCGCTATGACTGTAACTGAATATGAGCATGGTCATGTGTTCAGGACAGAACGCTTATCAAAAGTGTGAAGTTTGGGGCAGATTGGACATTCCATGCCTGAGTTACAGCAACTTCCTGTTTCATGGCGAAACATCAAAATTTGTCAGGCCGCCGAGGGCCCGCCCTTCGACGAAAACTCAAGATCTTCGCAATTTAACGTCGCAAAGGCCTTAAGATTACACTCACCAAATTTGAAGATGATCAGATTAAAACTGTAGGAGGAGTTCATTAAAGTACGAGGCCTGAAAATGGCAAAAAGTGCACAAAAATCAGAGAGGAAGTTGAAAATGGCTGACTTCCTGTTGTGTTTAGAGCTATGCTCCAAGAGACTTTTTTGTAGGTATTAGGTCATTACACATATGTACCGAATTTCGTACACGTACGTGGAACACAGCGGGAGGCGCACTCTGTTGAACTTTTATAGGTGGCGCTATCGAGCCATTTTGCCCCGCCCAATTCTGAAACCTATATCAGATGTAAATTTTCGCCAGTTCTGACGCGTGTGCAAAGTTTCGTGAGTTTTCGAGCATGTTTAGGCCCTCAAAAATGCAATTAAATGCGGAGAAGAATAATAATAATAATAATTAAAGCTGCAAGCAGCGATGAAAAGGGCCCTCGCACCCCTGCCACCGCCACCCGGCACCTTTAGGAAAGGCCTTAAGATTACACTCACCAAATTTGAAGAGGATCAGATCAAAACTGTAGGAGGAGTTTGTTAAAGTACAACATCAGGAAATGGCAAAAACTGCCCAAAATCTGACAGGAAGTTCAAAATAACTGACTTCCTGTTGTGTTTAGGGCTATGCTCCAAGAGACTTTTTTGTAGGTATTGGGTCCTTACATGTGTGTACCAAATTTCATACCTGTACGTGAAACGTCGAGCCGGGGTAAAATGTAGGGGCAATAAGTAAGCCATTTTGCCCCATCCAATTTTTAAAACCACATCACACGTAAATTGTCACCACTTCTGAAGCGTGTGCAAAGTTTCATGATTTTTCGAGCACGTTTTGTATTTGCCACACTTCCTGCTACCAGCAGGTGGCGCTATTGCTATAATCATAATGAGCATTGGCATGTGTTCAGGACAGGACTCTTATCAAACATGTGAAGTTTGGGGCAGATTGAAAATTGTATGCCTGAGTTACTGCAGGCTGTCTGTGGTTGCCTAGCAACATCAGAACTGCAAGCAACATTAATATTGAACTTATCTGATCATGCATATATCACCAAAAGGCCGAAATTGGGTGAACTAGTGCAAAAAATGCCCGTGCAAAATCAGTTTTTGTGTGTGTTTTTAGTAATTGTTGGTTTGGTGTGTGCTCATTGTTACAATTACACAGCAAAAGTTCAGTGATATTTTTATTTGTGCATGGTAAAAAGCACACAGTGAACTCCGAGAAAACGCTATGCTTGAGCAAACAGTTTGTGAATAGGCAACTACAAATGATGCCCGTGAAAGAGACTGTGAACGCATTGAATAGGATATGTTTAGTTGGTGAATAGCATAGGCTACTATTACACAGTAGCGACAACGTTAAGCGCACCAGAATGAAATATAATATTCAGAAGTAAACACTAACAGCATAGCTGACTTACAGATTCAGTTTACATCCACAAATGAATAAGCACCTCGATTCAGGGAGCAGTGCAAAGTGCCCGTGCAAAATCAGTTTTTGTGAGCTGATCGCCGTCAAAAAAGTTCAGGAGATATTTCTTGCGATGGCAATATGATCAAAAATAACTTTATATTGATTCAATGGATTAATAGCATTTTGAAAAAAAAAAAGTCATGAATTTATTGCATTTTTGGGGAAAAATAATCCGTTTTTATAATAAATCTTAAAAAAATTCAAATCCAGATTTTGATTTTCAATGTTGTTATAACCTAAAGATGCTATGTGAAAGTTTGAAACAGAAAATAGTGGTTTTCACACATTTAGTGGTTATCTCACATTTGAGAGATATGCGAATAACACACAGACAGACAGACGGACGTTTCTGTAATTTATAGATAGATGGATTTATCACGTTCGGGAACCAAACTATAATATTCAGAAGTAAACAGTGTAGCTGACTGAGTGTTTATGTCAGAATGTTTATTTTTAAACCACAACCTTCTTGGGGCTTCTTTGACCGATACAACTCTCTAATGTCAGAATGTTTATTTTTAAACCACAACCTTCTAAAAATGATATATTTAACGATATCTTTTGCATTTCTCATCCAAACAATGTCAAACTTGGCACTGCACTTACTCATGCCCGTGGCAAGACACCTGTCGAGTTTGAAATTAATCGGACTAACGGTTCGAGAGATATGCGAGGAACAGACACACACACACACAGACAGACAGACAGACAGACGTTCCTGTAATTTATAGATAGATGTTTGTCAGGCCGCCGAGGGCACACCCTTCGACGAAAACTCGAGATCTTCGCAATTTAACGTCACAAAGGCCTTAAGATTACACTCACCAAATTTGAAGAGGATCAGATCAAATCTGTAGGAGGAGTTCGTTAAAGTACAACATCAGGAAATTACGAAAAATGCCCAAAATCTAGGAGGAAGTTCAAAATAGCTCACTTCCTGTTGTGTTTAGGGCTATGCTCCAAGAGACTTTTCTGTAGGTATTGGGTCATTACATGTATGTACCAAATTTCATACCTGTACGTGAAACCAGGAGCCGGGGCAAAATGTGGGGGCAATAATTTACCGAATTTGCCCCCCCCAATTCTGAAAACCATATCACACGTAAATTTTCACCACTTCTGAAGCGTGTGCAAAGTTTCATGAGTTTTCGAGCATGTTTAGGCCCTCTAAAAAGCGATTCACTTTGGAGAAGAAGAAGAAGAAGAAGAAGAATAATAAACGGAGCAAAAACAATAGGGTCCTCTCACCATCGGTGCTCGGGCCCTAATAAACAGAGCAATTCCAAGAGGGTCCTCACACCATCGGTGCTCGGGCCCTAATTAAAGCTGCAAGCAGCGATGAAAGGGCCCTCGCACCCGTGCCATCAACACTCGGTGGCTTTAGGAAGACAGAGCATGGTTGGGAAATGTACATTTAAGGAGGTATATGTAGTAAGAGTATGTCAAAGTCAGTTACAAAATGTTTTGTATAATGGTGATAATAGCATGCTTCATGACTCAGCTAAGTGTTGCTAGCATGTTTAGTCTGTTTCTAGCATGCTTGGTACACAATAATTATGTGGTTAGTACTGCATTACTGTGTTAACCATGTCAGTTTCTGTTGCCAGTAGGTGGCGTTATGACTATAGCTGAATATGAGCATGGATGTGTGTTCAGGACAGAACTCTTATCAAACGTGTGAAGTTTGGTGCAAATTGGAAATTGCCTTCTTGAGTAACAAAAAAGTCATGTTTCATTGAATTAGCATTCTTTAGCACTTAGCTAAGCATTGCTAGCACATTTTAACATGTTTCTAGCATGTTTAGAACTCAATGGCATTTTTAACATGTTGCTAGAACGGCATCAACGTGTTAAACATGTCACTTCCTGTTGCCAGTAGGTGGCGCTATTACTAAAAATGAACATTCTCATGTAGATGTATTCAGGCCATGACTCTTATCAAAAGTGTGAAGTTTGGGGCAGATTGGACATTCCATGCCTGAGTTACAGCAAATTCCTATTTAATTGCAATAATAGCATGCTTTAGCACTTAGCTAAGAGTTTGCTAGCATGTTTTAGCATGTTTCTAGTATGTTGTTAGCATGTTTAACACTTGCTGGCACTTTTTTATATGTTATTAGGAGTCCATAACAGTGTTAAACATGTCACTTCCTGTTGCCAGCAGGTGGCGCTATGACTGTAACTGAATATAAGCATGGTCATGTGTTCAGGACAGAACGCTTATCAAAAGTGTGAAGTTTGGGGCAGATTGGACATTCCATGCCTGAGTTACAGCAAATTCATATTTAATTGCAGTAATATCATTCTTTAGCACTTAGCTAAGTGTTTGCTAGTACATGCTAGTTTTAGCATGTCTCTAGTATGTTGGTAGGATGTTTAGCACCTACTGGCATTTTTTTATATGTTATTAGGAGTCAAGAACAGTGTTAAACGTCACTTCCTGTTGCCAGCAGGTGGCGCTATGACTATAACTAAATATGAGCATGGACATGTGTTCAAGAGATAACTCTTATCAAACGTGTGAAGTTTGGGGTAGATTGTACATTGCCTTCTTGAGTAACAACAAAGTCCTGTTTCATTGAATTATCATGCTTTAGCACTTAGCTAAGTATTGCTAGCATGTTTTAATATGTTTCTAGCATGTTTAGAACTCAATGGCATTTTTAACATGTTGCTAGAACGGCATCAACGTGTTAAACATGTCACTTCCTGTTGCCAGTAGGTGGCGCTATTACTATAACTGAATTTGAGCATAGACATGTGTTCAGGCCATGATTCTTATCAAACGTGTGATGTTTGGGGCAGATTGGACATTCCATGCCTGGGTTACAGCAAATTCCTATTTAATTGCAGTGATAGCATGCTTTAGCACTTAGCTAAGTGTTTGCTAGCATGTTTCTAGTATGTTACTAACCTGTTTAGCACTTGCTGGCTCTTTTTTATATGTTATTAGGAGACCACAACAGTGTTAAACATGTCACTTCCTGTTGACAGCAGGTGGCGCTATTACTATAACTGAATATTCTCATGTAGATGTGTTCAGGCCATGACTCTTATCAAACGTGTGAAGTTTGAGGCAGATTGGACATTCCTTGCCTGTGTTACAGCAAATTCCTATTTAATTGCAGCAATAGCATGCTTTAGCACTTAGCTAAGTGTTTGCTAGCATGTTTTAGCATTTTTCTAGTATGTTGTTAGCATGTTTAGCACTTGCTGGCACTTTTTTTATATGTTTTTATGTCCACAACAGTGTTTAACATGTCACTTCCTGTTGCCAGCAGGTGGCACTATGACTGTAACTGAATATGAGCATGGTCATGTGTTCAGGACAGAACGTTTATTAAAAGTGTGAAGTTTGGCGCAGATTGGACATTGCCTTCTTGAGTAACAACAACATCCTGTTTCATTGAATTAGCATGCTTTAGCACTTAGCTAAGTATTACTAGCATGTTTTAAAATGTTTCTAGCATGTTTAGAAGTCAATGGCATTTTTAACATGTTGCTAGAATGGCATCAACGTGTTAAACATGACACTTCCTGTTACCAGTAGGTGGCGCTATTACTATAACTGAATGTTCTCATGTAGATGTGTTCAGGACAGAACGCTTATCAAAAGTGTGAAGTTTGGGGCAGATTGGACATTCCATGCCTGAGTTACAGCAAATTCCTATTTAATTGCAATAATAGCATGCTTTAGCACTTAGCTAAGAGTTTGCTAGCATGTTTTAGCATGCTTCTAGTATGTTGTTAGCATGTTTAGCACTTGCTGGCACTTTTTTATATGTTATTAGGAGTCCATAACAGTGTTAAACATGTCACTTCCTGTTGCCAGCAGGTGGCGCTATGACTGTAACTGAATATGGTCATGTGTTCAGGACAGAACGCTTATCAAAAGTGTGAAGTTTGGGGCAGATTGGACATTCCATGCCTGAGTTACAGCAACTTCCTGTTTCATGGCGAAACATCGAAATTTGTCAGGCCGCCGAGGACCCGCCCTTTGACGAAAACTCAAGATCTTCGCAATTTAACGTCACAAAGGCCTTAAGATTACACTCACCAAATTTGAAGATGATCAGATTAAAACTGTAGGAGGAGTTCGTTAAAGTACGAGGCCTGAAAATGGCAAAAACTGCACAAAAATCTGAGAGGAAGTTCAAAATGGCTGACTTCCTGTTGTGTTTAGGGCTATGCTCCAAGAGACTTTTTTGTAGGTATTAGGTCATTACACGTATGTACCGAATTTCGTGCACGTACGTGGAACGTTGCGGGAGGCGCACTCCGTTGAACTTTTATAGGTGGCGCTATCGAGCCGTTTTGCCCCGTCCAATTCTCAAACCTATATCAGATGTAAATTTTCGCCAGTTCTGACGCGTGTGCAAAGTTTCGTGAGTTTTCGAGCATGTTTAGGCCCTCAAAAATGCAATTCAATGCGGAGAAGAATAATAATAATAATAATAATAATAAATATAGCTGCGAGCAGCGATTACGGGCCCAAGCCGGTGGCACCGCAACCCCGGTGCCTTTAGTTACCTAAAGGCACCGGGGTGGCGGTACCGCCGGCTTTGGCCCTCCATCGCTGCTCGCAGCTATATTTATATATATATATATATACATACATACATACACACACATACATATATATGTATATATATATATATATATATATATATATATATATATATATATATATATATATTATTGTTCAAAAGTTTGGGGTCAGTAAGATTTTTTTATGTTTTTAGGAGAAGTCTCTTCTGCTCACCAAGGCTGCATTTATTGATTAAAAATACAAACAAAAACAGTAATATTGTGAAATATTATTCCAATTTAAAACAGCTGTTTTCAATTTTTAAATATTTTACATAGTAATTCATTTCTGTGATCAAAGTTGAGTTTTCAGCATCATTACTCCCGTCTTCAGTGTCACATGATCCTTCAGAAATCATACTAATATGATGATTGATGCTCAATAAATATTCATTATTATTTTCAATGTTGAAAACAGTTGTGTACAGATTTTTTTTTTCAAAATGCTTTGATGAATGTAAAGTTCAAAAGAACAGCATATATTTCAAATATATATATTTTTAACATTATAAATGTCTTTACTGTAACTGTTGATCAGTTTAACTCATCCTTCATAAATAAAAGTACTGATTTATTTTATTTATTTCCCCAAAAAATAAAATTTTAATTATTACTAACCCAAAACTTTTGAGCGGTAGTGTTTAATGTTACAAAAGCTTTAGATTTCAGATAAATGCTGTTCTTTTGAACTTTCTATTCATCAAAGACTGTACACAACTGTTTTCGACATTTAAAATAATAATGAATGTTTCTTGAGTATCAATCATCATATTAGAATAATTTCTGAAGGATCATGTGACAGTGACGACTGGAGTAATGATGCTGAAAACTCAGCTTTGATCACAGGAATAAATAACAGTTTAAAATATATTAAAATAGAAAGCAGCTGTTTTAAATTGGAATAATATTTTACAATATTACTGTTTTTGTTTGTATTTTTAATCAAATAAATGCAGCCTTGGTGAGCAGAAGAAACTTCTCTGTTATGTGCGCGCCACAGACTGCACGCACGTCCGCTTAGAGTTCCGCCTTTTGCCTTCCGTCAATATTACGTTATTAGAAAAAATTTTTTTAGAGAATCGATTTTTTGACATTTGTGAATCGATTCAGAATCGTCCACGTCCGCATCGCGATGCATCTAAGAATAATTTTTTTCTCCCACCCCTAGATTTCATACAGCAGGTTAATAAACAGTTACAATTAAGTCACTTACATTTTAGATGCAATGTTGACTGTTTTTGTTCTGTTTCAGCAGCGAAAATAGTTAAACAAAGATCACGGCAGAACCATCACTTATCACGTGTTTTCTCATAACTGAACGATTCAGCATTTTTAACGAATCGGTTGACTCAAAGATTGAATGATCAATCCATAAACATCTGTCTTAATCATGATCGACTCATTCGAACGAATCGTTTGAACGAATGAATCAATGACTCGCTTATTAAGATGGATGCCTGGCGACACCTAATGGCGGTTTAGTGTTGTTTATTCTTTCCCACATGTGTGTGATTTGTGTGTGCAACATTATCATTATTTTTCTTTCACTATTATATTAGCGATTTAAAAGCACCCACTCGTGTCACACGTCGATTAACCGGTGGGAAAATATCCTCAGACACATACCTAATAAATGTACATTTAAATACAATATTGGCCTACCTGGTAAAAAGTTTTATATACTATTTTGATGTCCTTTTGGACACAAGAGGGCAGTATAGCCCTATGTTTGCTTTTTTGTTGAACCAAATAGCACTAAATAGCCTGTTTTAACTTTTTCATTCTTCTTGAATTGCAAAAACAGAATAAAATGGGTTTAGTTGTGATATTTGTATTCTTTTATATAGAAATAAATGGTATATAATTACATTTTTAGAAGATTTTTAGTGTTTCCTTTTTGGACATTACTTTAATCCCTCGCCATAGCAAAACCGTTTGAGATATTTATTATCCATTCACAATTTAGCATATTTAATGTAGTTTCATCATGTTGAAAAAGTTTGGTACGAATAAAATAAATAGTTTAAGAGGAGTGGCTAAAAATTCAGAGGCTGATTTTGCAAAAAAATTCACATTCAGACCAAAATATCTGACTTCCTGATGGCCAGAGCTATTGAATGTAAATTAGAAAGTTGTCCGGCTTGATGAGAACAATATACAAACTGTTTTTTCTTTACTGTAGTTAAAACTAACCCCCCCACTTTTGTCAAAAGCATGTTGAAAGTGACACACTTCCTGCTGCCAGTTGGTGGCGCTATAACTTTGACTCACAATAGCTACATCCATCTGATCGGCCTCTTACCACGAACACACTGCTGAAGTTTCATCAAGATCAGTTAATGTATGCAGAAGTTATTCCACTTCCGTGTTTCTCTTTTCTCGCCATAAATTCGATTCCTCGCCACAGCCAAACCGTTCGAGATATCAAAAATCCGTCCGCAATTTAGCATCCTCAAAGTCTTGACTACATGCACACCGAGTTTGAAGGGGACACGGTGAATTTTCTAGGAGGAGTATTTCACATTCCACAGCAAGCGTTTTCCAAACAACCCATAATAGCCGACTTCCTGTTGGGCTGGCGTAAAACTTGACCGGGGTAAAGTTGTTCGGCCCGATGAGATCTATATGTGTACCGAGTTTCATATTAATTCATGCGAGCGTGTTTGATATATGGATCAAGTTTTAGAACCCCGTTCAAGGGGGCGCTGTTGAGCCCCCCAGCCACGCCCGGGTCCCAGCTTCAGCCCGGCCCTGATGGCCGTGGGTTCTGACCTGTGTGCAAAGTTTCAAGAGTTTTTGAGCACGTTAAGGACCCCAAAAGCCCCTGAAACCTTGATTAACAATATAAAAGCAATAGTCCAATCCCCCCCTCCCCTCACACACACACAGACACAGAGAGAGGGAGAGAAAATTCTTCAGAAAATCCACATTCAAACCAAAATATCTCTCTTCCTGTTGGTCGGAGATGGTTCATGTAAATTAGAAAGTTGTCCGTCTTGATGAGAACAATACACATACCAAGTTTTGTGATTCTAGGAAAAACTAAGCCCCCATTTTTGACTAAAGGTGGCGCTACTGAGCCATTCCACCACGCCCGTTTCTGAAACTTTGCACATGTCTACGGGCTAATAAATGTGATGTGTCTGTTGAGTTTCATGCAATTTCAAGTATGTTAAGAGTCTCAAAAGCATCAAAAAATAATATTAAAGTTTGATGCGTTGCCACGGCAACAGTATCTAAGATATCAATAATCCTTTCACAGGTTTACATCTGCCGTGTGTCTACATTGTACACATAAAGTTTGAAGCAAATCGGGTAAAAATAAGACACTGATTTCAAAGCATTTTAATAGTGATGTACTTCCTGCTGCCTGTTGGTGGCGCTATAACTTTGACTCACAATAGTCACATCTGTGCGATCGGCCTCTTACAACGAACACACTGCTGAAGTTTCATCAAGATCAGTTAATGTATGCAGAAGTTATAACACACTTCCTGTTTCATTTTTTCGCCATAAATTCGTTTCCTCGCCACGGCCAAACCGTTCAAGATATCAAAAATCCGTCCGCAATTTAGCATCCTCAATGTCTTGACTTCATGCTGACCGAGTTTGGAGGCGATTGGATGAATTCTCTAGGAGGAGTACATTAAATTCCACAGCATGCGTTTCAAAACAACCCATAATAGCCGACTTCCTGTTGGGCTGGCGTAAAAAGTAAAAGTACGAAAGTTGTTCGGCCCGATGAGATCTATATGTGTACCGAGTTTCATATTATTACATGCAAGCGTGTCTGATTTATGGACCAAGTTTTCGGACCCCGTTCAAGGGGGCGCTGTCGAGCCACCCGGCCACGCCCGGGTACCAGCTTCAGCCCAGCCCTGATGGCCACGGGTTCTGACCCGTGTGCAAAGTTTCAAGAGTTTTCGAGCACGTTAAGGGTCTCATAAGTGCCCGAAAGGTTGACAGAAAAATAAGAATAATAATAATAATAATAATAATAAATAATCCTACCGAAAACAATAGGGCCTTCGCCCTTTCAGGGCTTGGGCCCTAATAAACAGAGCAATTCCAAGAGGGTCCTCACACCATCGGTGCTCGGGCCCTAATAAACAGAGCAATTCCAAGAGGGTCCTCACACCATCGGTGCTCGGGCCCTAATAATAAACAGAGCAATTCCAAGAGGGTCCTCACACCATCGGTGCTCGGGCCCTAATAAATATAGCTGCGAGCAGCGATTACGGGCCCAAGCCGGTGGCACCGCAACCCCGGTGCCTTTAGTTACCTAAAGGCACCGGGGTGGCGGTACCGCCGGCTTTGGCCCTCCATCGCTGCTCGCAGCTATATTTATATATATATATATATATATATATATATATATATATATATATATATACATACACACACATACATATATATGTGTGTATGTATATATATATATATATATTATTGTTCAAAAGTTTGGGGTCAGTAAGATTTTTTTATGTTTTTAGGAGAAGTCTCTTCTGCTCACCAAGGCTGCATTTATTGATTAAAAATACAAACAAAAACAGTAATATTGTGAAATATTATTCCAATTTAAAACAGCTGTTTTCAATTTTTAAATATTTTACATAGTAATTCATTTCTGTGATCAAAGTTGAGTTTTCAGCATCATTACTCCCGTCTTCAGTGTCACATGATCCTTCAGAAATCATACTAATATGATGATTGATGCTCAATAAATATTCATTATTATTTTCAATGTTGAAAACAGTTGTGTACAGATTTTTTTTTTTCAAAATGCTTTGATGAATGTAAAGTTCAAAAGAACAGCATATATTTCAAATATATATATTTTTAACATTATAAATGTCTTTACTGTAACTGTTGATCAGTTTAACTCATCCTTCATAAATAAAAGTACTGATTTATTTTATTTATTTCCCCAAAAAATAAAATTTTAATTATTACTAACCCAAAACTTTTGAGCGGTAGTGTTTAATGTTACAAAAGCTTTAGATTTCAGATAAATGCTGTTCTTTTGAACTTTCTATTCATCAAAGACTGTACACAACTGTTTTCGACATTTAAAATAATAATGAATGTTTCTTGAGTATCAATCATCATATTAGAATAATTTCTGAAGGATCATGTGACAGTGACGACTGGAGTAATGATGCTGAAAACTCAGCTTTGATCACAGGAATAAATAACAGTTTAAAATATATTAAAATAGAAAGCAGCTGTTTTAAATTGGAATAATATTTTACAATATTACTGTTTTTGTTTGTATTTTTAATCAAATAAATGCAGCCTTGGTGAGCAGAAGAAACTTCTCTGTTATGTGCGCGCCACAGACTGCACGCACGTCCGCTTAGAGTTCCGCCTTTTGCCTTCCGTCAATATTACGTTATTAGAAAAAATTTTTTTAGAGAATCGATTTTTTGACATTTGTGAATCGATTCAGAATCGTCCACGTCCGCATCGCGATGCATCTAAGAATAATTTTTTTCTCCCACCCCTAGATTTCATACAGCAGGTTAATAAACAGTTACAATTAAGTCACTTACATTTTAGATGCAATGTTGACTGTTTTTGTTCTGTTTCAGCAGCGAAAATAGTTAAACAAAGATCACGGCAGAACCATCACTTATCACGTGTTTTCTCATAACTGAACGATTCAGCATTTTTAACGAATCGGTTGACTCAAAGATTGAATGATCAATCCATAAACATCTGTCTTAATCATGATCGACTCATTCGAACGAATCGTTTGAACGAATGAATCAATGACTCGCTTATTAAGATGGATGCCTGGCGACACCTAATGGCGGTTTAGTGTTGTTTATTCTTTCCCACATGTGTGTGATTTGTGTGTGCAACATTATCATTATTTTTCTTTCACTATTATATTAGCGATTTAAAAGCACCCACTCGTGTCACACGTCGATTAACCGGTGGGAAAATATCCTCAGACACATACCTAATAAATGTACATTTAAATACAATATTGGCCTACCTGGTAAAAAGTTTTATATACTATTTTGATGTCCTTTTGGACACAAGAGGGCAGTATAGCCCTATGTTTGCTTTTTTGTTGAACCAAATAGCACTAAATAGCCTGTTTTAACTTTTTCATTCTTCTTGAATTGCAAAAACAGAATAAAATGGGTTTAGTTGTGATATTTGTATTCTTTTATATAGAAATAAATGGTATATAATTACATTTTTAGAAGATTTTTAGTGTTTCCTTTTTGGACATTACTTTAATCCCTCGCCATAGCAAAACCGTTTGAGATATTTATTATCCATTCACAATTTAGCATATTTAATGTAGTTTCATCATGTTGAAAAAGTTTGGTACGAATAAAATAAATAGTTTAAGAGGAGTGGCTAAAAATTCAGAGGCTGATTTTGCAAAAAAATTCACATTCAGACCAAAATATCTGACTTCCTGATGGCCAGAGCTATTGAATGTAAATTAGAAAGTTGTCCGGCTTGATGAGAACAATATACAAACTGTTTTTTCTTTACTGTAGTTAAAACTAACCCCCCCACTTTTGTCAAAAGCATGTTGAAAGTGACACACTTCCTGCTGCCAGTTGGTGGCGCTATAACTTTGACTCACAATAGCTACATCCATCTGATCGGCCTCTTACCACGAACACACTGCTGAAGTTTCATCAAGATCAGTTAATGTATGCAGAAGTTATTCCACTTCCGTGTTTCTCTTTTCTCGCCATAAATTCGATTCCTCGCCACAGCCAAACCGTTCGAGATATCAAAAATCCGTCCGCAATTTAGCATCCTCAAAGTCTTGACTACATGCACACCGAGTTTGAAGGGGACACGGTGAATTTTCTAGGAGGAGTATTTCACATTCCACAGCAAGCGTTTTCCAAACAACCCATAATAGCCGACTTCCTGTTGGGCTGGCGTAAAACTTGACCGGGGTAAAGTTGTTCGGCCCGATGAGATCTATATGTGTACCGAGTTTCATATTAATTCATGCGAGCGTGTTTGATATATGGATCAAGTTTTAGAACCCCGTTCAAGGGGGCGCTGTTGAGCCCCCCAGCCACGCCCGGGTCCCAGCTTCAGCCCGGCCCTGATGGCCGTGGGTTCTGACCTGTGTGCAAAGTTTCAAGAGTTTTTGAGCACGTTAAGGACCCCAAAAGCCCCTGAAACCTTGATTAACAATATAAAAGCAATAGTCCAATCCCCCCCTCCCCTCACACACACACAGACACAGAGAGAGGGAGAGAAAATTCTTCAGAAAATCCACATTCAAACCAAAATATCTCTCTTCCTGTTGGTCGGAGATGGTTCATGTAAATTAGAAAGTTGTCCGTCTTGATGAGAACAATACACATACCAAGTTTTGTGATTCTAGGAAAAACTAAGCCCCCATTTTTGACTAAAGGTGGCGCTACTGAGCCATTCCACCACGCCCGTTTCTGAAACTTTGCACATGTCTACGGGCTAATAAATGTGATGTGTCTGTTGAGTTTCATGCAATTTCAAGTATGTTAAGAGTCTCAAAAGCATCAAAAAATAATATTAAAGTTTGATGCGTTGCCACGGCAACAGTATCTAAGATATCAATAATCCTTTCACAGGTTTACATCTGCCGTGTGTCTACATTGTACACATAAAGTTTGAAGCAAATCGGGTAAAAATAAGACACTGATTTCAAAGCATTTTAATAGTGATGTACTTCCTGCTGCCTGTTGGTGGCGCTATAACTTTGACTCACAATAGTCACATCTGTGCGATCGGCCTCTTACAACGAACACACTGCTGAAGTTTCATCAAGATCAGTTAATGTATGCAGAAGTTATAACACACTTCCTGTTTCATTTTTTCGCCATAAATTCGTTTCCTCGCCACGGCCAAACCGTTCAAGATATCAAAAATCCGTCCGCAATTTAGCATCCTCAATGTCTTGACTTCATGCTGACCGAGTTTGGAGGCGATTGGATGAATTCTCTAGGAGGAGTACATTAAATTCCACAGCATGCGTTTCAAAACAACCCATAATAGCCGACTTCCTGTTGGGCTGGCGTAAAAAGTAAAAGTACGAAAGTTGTTCGGCCCGATGAGATCTATATGTGTACCGAGTTTCATATTATTACATGCAAGCGTGTCTGATTTATGGACCAAGTTTTCGGACCCCGTTCAAGGGGGCGCTGTCGAGCCACCCGGCCACGCCCGGGTACCAGCTTCAGCCCAGCCCTGATGGCCACGGGTTCTGACCCGTGTGCAAAGTTTCAAGAGTTTTCGAGCACGTTAAGGGTCTCATAAGTGCCCGAAAGGTTGACAGAAAAATAAGAATAATAATAATAATAATAATAATAAATAATCCTACCGAAAACAATAGGGCCTTCGCCCTTTCAGGGCTTGGGCCCTAATAAACAGAGCAATTCCAAGAGGGTCCTCACACCATCGGTGCTCGGGCCCTAATAAACAGAGCAATTCCAAGAGGGTCCTCACACCATCGGTGCTCGGGCCCTAATAATAAACAGAGCAATTCCAAGAGGGTCCTCACACCATCGGTGCTCGGGCCCTAATAAATATAGCTGCGAGCAGCGATTACGGGCCCAAGCCGGTGGCACCGCAACCCCGGTGCCTTTAGTTACCTAAAGGCACCGGGGTGGCGGTACCGCCGGCTTTGGCCCTCCATCGCTGCTCGCAGCTATATTTATATATATATATATATATATATATATATATATATATATATATATATATACATACACACACATACATATATATGTGTGTATGTATATATATATATATATATTATTGTTCAAAAGTTTGGGGTCAGTAAGATTTTTAATGTTTTTAGGAGAAGTCTCTTCTGCTCACCAAGGCTGCATTTATTGATTAAAAATACAAACAAAAACAGTAATATTGTGAAATATTATTCCAATTTAAAACAGCTGTTTTCAATTTTTAAATATTTTACATAGTAATTCATTTCTGTGATCAAAGTTGAGTTTTCAGCATCATTACTCCAGTCTTCAGTGTCACATGATCCTTCAGAAATCATACTAATATGATGATTGATGCTCAATAAATATTCATTATTATTTTCAATGTTGAAAACAGTTGTGTACAGATTTTATTTTTTTTTCAAAATGCTTCCTGTTGGGCTGGTGTAAAACTTAGAGCACGAAAGTTGTTCGGCCCGATGAGATCTATATGTGTACTGAGTTTCATATTATTACATGCAAGCGTGTTTGATTTATGGACCAATTTTTGGTCAAAAAAAAATCTATTTTTTTGATTAAAAATACAAACAAAAACAGTAATATTGTGAAATATTATTCCAATTTAAAACAGCTGTTTTCTATTTTAAAATATTTTACACTGTAATTAATTTATGTGATCAAAGTTGAGTTTTCAGCATCATTACTCCCGTCTTCAGTGTCACATGATCCTTCAGAAATCATTCTAATATGATGATTGATGGTCAATAAATATTATTATTTTCAATGTTGAAAACAGTTGTGTACAGATTTTTTTTCAAAATGCGCTGATGAATGTAAAGTTCAAAAGAACAGCATTTATTTAAAATATAATTTGTTTTAACATTATAAATGTCTGTACTGTAACTTTTGATCAGTTTAACTCCTTCTCGATGAATAAAAGTATTGATTTATTTGATTTCTTTCACCCAAAAATAAAATTAAAATTATTACTGACCCCAAACTTTTGAACGGTAGTGTTTAATGTTACAAAAGCTTTAGAATTCAGATAAATGCTGTTCTTTGGAACTTTCTATTGATCAAAGACTGTACACAACTGTTTTCGACATTTAAAATAATCATGAATGTTTCTTGAGCATCAATCATCATATTAGAATAATTTCTGAAGGATCATGTGACAGTGACGACTGGAGTAATGATGCTGAAAACTCAGCTTTGATCACAGGAATAAATAACAGTTTAAAATATATTAAAATAGAAAGCAGATGTTTTAAAGGTGCAGTGTGTGATTTTTAGCGGCATCTAGTGGTGAGATTTGCGAATTGCAACTGGTCAATAACTGCGGCCTTTCCTTCAAATTGCAAACTCGAATGAGAAGCTACGGTGGCCGACGTAGGATCGGAAGATGTCGTCGTCTGAGTCAGCAGAGAGTAGCAAGTCAAGCAATGAGGTTTCTCTATATTATATTTTATATTAAATTATATTTACTTAATTATTCAGTAAAATCACATGTTATTGCGATTGTTATTTTTACTTGTTTATCATTGTGTTAGTCTTTTATTCACTGACTTTACCATAGCTTGTTTCCATGGTAGTTAGTATAAGATTAGAGCATCAAAGCAGCTAACTTAGGTAAGGGGAAATAGCTAACGTTACTATGTCCGAGGCGTCGTTCAGACAGCATGTTTTTCTCCACGTTTGCAGAGTCAGGGACAACCTGAGTTTTCTGCTTCGTCTTTTTCTGCTGCTTCTCATTCAAGTTAGTGACGAAACGCGCTCTGTTGCGCTGTTTGTTCGCTGTCGGTTACGGTAGAAACATGACGTCACAATATGTCGACCTTCATAGAAGGGGGTGGCCGCGGTTATGTAGATATAAATGACTATATCTAAGGTAATAAAAACTTAAAGGTTCATTAAGTAAGGTCTTTATACACCACTGAAAGCATAGTTATGGATTTTATATTGCATTTCTGTCAATAGATCCTCAGAAATATCACACATTGCACCTTTAAATTGGAATACTATTTTACAATATTACTGTTTTTGTTTGTATTTTTAATCAAATAAATGCAGCCTTGGTGAGCAGAAGAAACTTTGCTTAAAAACATTAAAAATCTTACTGACCCCAAACTTTTGAACAGTATTATATAAAAATGTAAGGGACAAGACACAGACAATTTTACTTGCCTGACCTGATTAAAACAATGAAAAAACTTAAATGAAAAAATAACTTCTGAATCACTAAAACGACTGAATTAATGTGATTTTATGATAGAGTCAAAATATTCTACAACAAATTCTTTAAATTCAACGATGTTGAGAACGGAACAAGGATAAAAAAAGAACTATAAACAAGCTGAAACTAAATAAAATAAAAATTAAAACGAAATTAAGCAGTGTTGGGCTCACACAACTCTCTCATTAGAATCAAAATGTTTCAACATTTGCGATGAATTTGGATGCTAAACTATCCTTTATCATAGGCTTTGTACTTCACTCACTTTCCAATATCGACGGAAAAAATCATCCTATTCCAATAGAGTCTGGCTGCAGACTTGCACTTGCACTCTCAGACTAGGGCTGCGTTCGAAACCGCATACTTCCCTACTATTTAGTATGGGAAAAAGAGTAGGCGAGCGAAAAAGAATGTACGAATCCAAAAGAGTAGGCGAGAATTACCTGGGTGACGTACTAATTATCGCGAGATTCGGACTTAAGTGCGTTCGAATATGCCTACTTTCCTACTATATAGTAGGCGAAAACAGTATGTGAAGGAAGCAGTACGTTCGAAACATCAGTATTCATGAAAGAGTAGGCGAGAAGTTCCCGGATGGCTTACTGCTTCCGGACAGATTTTTGAGTGCTCGACCGATGGATACTCTTCTATCCCAGGAGGCCACGCGAGAGGATACGTCATAACAAAAGAAGAAGAAGGATAGGTCATACTCGAACGTGACGGAAAGGATGACGGACGAGACTGTTTTCAAATGTGAGTATTACAAATCAAATGATCGCATGTGTTGAACTAACTTACTGTACAGTTGAATTGTTGAAGGTATAAAGACGCTATATATTTGTGATTTTGCTGTAAATCACATTTTATTATGTATAGCTAACAGAGAAGCTCCAGTAAGGACACATACGTCTCCAAAGTGGATTTGCATACATTTTTAACCGTATATATCTTAAATAAAATTACTAAATGTCTATTATCTGGCAAGAAACTCTTCTATAAGAATTGCAGATTACTACGTCTAATAGATATGAAATGGCATCTGAGTGTATGTGTGCTATTATGTAGGACAAATCTATAAAGTAACTAAACATAAGTTATCTATTTTATTTGTCCATTAGTACTGTTGATAAATTAAGGAACATTTATGTAGGATAAAAAGTTAAAACAACCTCAACATGTAAATGTAGTGTTGAGCTCATAAATCACAGAGGTAACGTGAGTCTGGTCTGGATGTTACAGGGACAGATGAACAGATGTGTGTTTATCCGGTGGAGAGTGGCTCATGAAGCTGAATGCTGCCATCAAAGGCTTTGTGACATTACAGAATGAATAACAACAACTATTTAAATATTAAGTTGTAGTTTATCTTAATTATTGTAATTTCAAACAGAGCTATTACAGCACTTTTCTGATTCTTGATTTCTGTGCATTTGCTGCACAGCTTTTGTGGTGGAGCAGGACCTGCAAGAAAAGATGATGGCGGCATTTGTGAAAAAAAGCGTTTTTGTCTTCTAAATAATACTGAAATCAAATGACATTGTGCTGTTAAAATTACTGCTTTTGTGTATTTTGTAGGATCTGAAATGTCAGCAGACTGGTGTGAGCACTGAGGATGAAGAGCCCAGAGCTGAATCCTGGAGATGGTGCCATGGATGAGACCCTCCATCACTCCACCTGCCCTTATGAGACCCACCATCACTCCACCTGCCCTTATTGCCTCAGATTGTGAAGCACAACACATCACGCAACAACCTCAGGCACGAAGGACCTCACCTCTGGCGGTCAGCTGATTCATCAGAATAAAGCCGCAGAATGGGAACCGCTGTGTTGAAATGGCAGAAGGATGTGGAGCTCAGCGCCTGTAGCCTACATACATGATTGTAGTTTGAATAAAGCTTTGTTTCATGTGTTGACTTGTATATGCATTTGTTTATTGTGTGATGGTGACTTTGATTCATTCTTTTACTAATTTATTAATATTTCTCATTATTGTCAGTAAATAAAATACAATTAATTAATGCTTTATTTATTGTTTGAATAAAAATGTAGATGTTCACTATATACACATCTAGAGTGTATTCATGCATAGCTATTTCAAATGACATACATTACATTTTGTTTGTTTTATTGAATTATATAATTTACAGTAAAAAGTAATATAATTAATCGATCAGCATTTATCGTTGTTATTATTGTATGTTTTGGGCTGGGATAGCAATGCAATTCATTCTGGGGTAATATTAATTTTTAATAATGATACTTAAATTTTTCGAGTGTAAAATCAACAGTTTTCTCCAAAGGCGAATCTCCCTTTGTGCAGACATTACAAACGCTGAGGAAAACCGTTCTAGGTAGGGCTGTCGAGTTACTGATGTTATGAGGTATATGTATGTATGTATGTATATATATATATATATATATATATATATATATATATATATATATATATATATATATATATATATATATATATATATATATATCAATCATGGGTTTGCAAACATATTATGAGATTTTATACACAGGAAAAAACCTATAAGGTTGAATATCAATATATATTTTCTTAAATAATTAATTGTATAATATACATTTAAAAAATGCATTTTCTGTTATTTATAGGCCTGAGGGATGAAACGAGAGTTAAATTTAACAAGAAAAAGAGGAAAACAAAGCAGTAAGCCACTTTTGCTTATGGATGAAAATGTTTGGATATAAAATAAAGAAATTAACAACATATTCAAGAGATGACAATTTTGGGATATCGTAATAAAAATAAATATCGTTAAGGATAAAACGGTGGGTCACATTAGTAGGGTTAAATATAAGAACTTAAATCAACCCTAAATGTACTCACAAAATAAATGGGCAGCAGTTTCTTCAAAAAAGACCACAAAATGAGCAAGTTTAATCAATATCATGATATTTACAGACAGATTAATTAAACGTGTCGTTCAAATCTTTTAAGTTGTTGCGCTTGTGATAACGCGTCGTAGGTCACATGATAACGTCAACATGGCAGATGTCCGGTTCTCATTCATACTCAACGAGATCTGGCTATAAAGTAACTACTCTTTTAGCGCTCGTTAAGTAAGTACTTATTGAAATGAAGTACCTACTCATTGAGTATGCGGTTTCGAACGCAGCCTTGCACTCTCAGACACCAGCGCTTCCTCTGCCTGTGACGTCACTCGCAATCGACACAAATTAACCGGAAATATGTTTCCAACAGTAAATATGTTATATTATTTATTTTTTCAGGAAATAAAAAAAAACGGCATATTTTTTTAAGTTATTAAACATTGTATCGTTAAAGTTGGTATTATACCTTATATTGCTATCATATACTGTTGTGTCCCAACATTAACACAACATTTCCCCAAAATCATGTTTAATCGGAGATACTAGATTTATGACTTGGGAGCAGGGAGATACGAGGTTACGCTGTCATTGATAAGAGTGGTACGGACACTGAAGTCGCTGCTGCCGGTGTTCTGACGGAACGACTGGCAGTGTTCATCAAAGTCTGCGGGCGCGTTGAGCCTTTTGACAAGAGAAGGCTTAAAGAGCTATTCAAATCTAATGATTGTGGTTACATACATCTTCCTAAACTCCATTTTAAACGTTTAAGAGATATGAGTGATGCAATACCAAAATACTAGGCTGTCTAGGCGGAAATTAGCCTAATCTGCACGCAAACTTGCCTTCGTGGCTCACGGGCTTCCTTCTGCACCGAAGCATTACAGTTATCGATTTTAACAAAACATGCCTACTCAAATGTATCTAACCTAACTATTTTCACTCGTTATTGTCTAAAAAACATACAGAATTATCCAAAGATAGGCTTACTTAGCGCCAGTAACTTAGGCAGACCTTTTTTCTCCCATATCCCATAAATTAAAACCTTGCTACTTGGGGTATTTTACATGCACAGTGCCAACTTCCAGTCAGTAAAATAATAATAAAAACAATAATTTAATGCTGGTATCCAAAACATTTAATTCAATTCATTATATTAGATACCTTTTAAAACTTCAATGTACACGTGTAATAAGTAGACATTTAAAATACATCAATAACTGATATCATAGTTTAACACAGATAAAATCAGAGTTAAGTCTTGCTTTACGTGTTGCTCGATGAGGATTTCTTAATCGCTGCGACTTTCAATCCCGAGGAGACAAAATGCCGCGGAGTGAAGAAGAGGTGGAGTTATGAGGATTCTCAGACAGTTGAAGTGTCCAATGGAGTTAAGAGATTTGCTCTCTAACTATTTTCAACACTTTAGATTGGTTAATAATTTGTGAAAATAACAAAACGTGGGGACTGACCAATCGATTTGTGAAAAAATATTAAATTGACAAACTTTGAACATACGAGGTTTCCGCCAGACAGCGACCATATATATATATATATATATATATGGTATATACTAACAGAAACGATTTTTGAACGACATTGGGAGCTGTTCTCAATCCGACACAAACCACACTATGCGTCGATTGCAAGTGACATCACTTGCAGAGGAAGCGCTGGTGTCTGAGCGTGCAGGTCTGAGAGTGCAAGTCTGAGAGTGCAAGTGCAGGTCTGCAGCCAGACCCTTCTCTCCTATTCACACGCGCTAAAATGTGCTTGGAAACATCAAAGTGGAGCGGTGCTTACCAATTGAATGGTACGAATTGTAGTACTGACTATTTAAACAGAGCATTGTACATTTTATATGTTAGGTTGACTATTTTATTAATATATTTTATTAAGGCTATAATGAACAGGCTACCTGATTTTGAACACAAGAGGGCAGTATAGCACTATGTTTGACTTTATTTATTTATTGTTTAGACTAAACAACCATTCTGGCAGTTTTTAAACTTAAACTTCATTCTTAAATTGAAAAAAATGAATAAAATGAGTTAAGTTCTGATATTTGTATACTTTTATATAGTAATAAATGGTATATAATTACATTTTTAGAATAAATGAGACTTTTAGCATTTCCTTGTTTGACATTACTTTAATCCCTCACCATAGCAAAACCGTTTGAGATATTTATTATCCGTTCACAATTTAGCATCATTAATATATTTTTATCATGTTGAAAAAGTTTGTTGGGAATAAAATAAACCACTTAGATAAAGGTGGCTAAAAATTAAGAGGCTGATTTTGCAAAAAAATCCACATTCAGACCAAAATATCTGACTTCCTGATGGTCAGAGCTGATGACTTTAAATTAGAAAGTTGTCCGGGTCGATGAGATCAATATATGAACTGAGTTTTTTTTACGGTAGTTAAAACTAACCCCCCCACTTTTGTCAAAAGCATGTTGAAAGTGACACACTTCCTGCTGCCAGTTGGTGGCGCTATAAACTTTGACTCACAATAGTTACATCCATCTGATCGGTCTCTTACCACGAACACACTGCTGAAGTTTCAACAAGATCAGTTAATGTATGCAGAAGTTATTCCACTTCGTGATTCTCTTTTCTCGCCATAAATTCGATTCCTCGCCACGGCCAAACCGTTCGAGATATCAAAAATCCGTCCGCAATTTAGCATCCTCAAAGTCTTGACTACATGCACACCGAGTTTGGAGGGGACACGGTGAATTTTCTAGGAGGAGTATTTCACATTCCACAGCAAGCGTTTTCCAAACAACCCATAATAGCCGACTTCCTGTTGGGCTGGTGTGAAACTGGACAGAGGGAAAGTTGTTCGGCCTGATGAGATCTATATGTGTTCCGAGTTTCATATTAATTCATGCAAGCGTGTTTGATATATGGACCAAGTTTTGAGACCCCGTTCAAGGGGGCGCTGTTGAGCCCCCCTGCCACACCCATTTCTGAAACTTTTCACATGTATACTGGCTAATAAGTGTTATGTGTCTGTCGAGTTTCATCCAATTTCAAGCATGCTAAGAGTCTCAAACGCATCCGAAAAGAATATTAAAGTTTGATGTGTTGCCACGGCAACAGTGTCTAAGATATCAATAATCCTTTCACCGGTCTACATCTGCCGTGCATTATACACATAAAGTTTGAAGCAAATCGGGTAAAAATAAGAGGGTGACTTCAGCATTTTGACTCAGCCAGTTGGTGGCGAACACACTGCTGAAGTTTCATCAAGATCAGTTAATGTATGCTGAAGTTATAACACACTTCCTGTTTCTATTTTCTCGCCATAAATTCGTTTCCTCGCCACGGCCAAACCGTTCGAGATATCAAAAATCCGTCCGCAATTTATTATCCTCAATGTCTTGACTTCATGCACACCGAGCTTGGAGGCGAATGGTTGAATTTCCTAGGAGGAGTACATCAAATTCCACAGCATGCATTTTCCAAACAATGTATAATAACCGACTTCCTGTTGGGCTGGTGTAAAACTTAGAGCACGAAAGTTGTTCGGCCCGATGAGATCTATATGTGTACTGAGTTTCATATTATTACATGCAAGCGTGTTTGATTTATGGACCAAGTTTTCAGACACCATTCCAGGGGGCGCTGTCGAGCCCCCGTGCCACGCCCGGGTACCAGCTTCAGTCCGGCCCTGATGGCCGCAGGTTCTGACGTGTGTGCAAAATTTCAAGAGTTTTTGAGCATGTTAAGGGCCCCAAAAGTGCCCGAAAGGTTGACAAAATAATAATAATAATAAATATAGCTGCGAGCAGCGATTACGGGCCCAAGCCGATGGCACCGCAACCCCGGTGCCTTTACCTAAAGGCACCGGGGTGGCGGTACCGCCGGCTTTGGCCCTTCATCGCTGCTCGCAGCTATATTATATATATATATATATATATATATATATATATATATATACATACACATGGCTATAATGAACAGGCTGCGATGTCAAGATTGCAATGCTGGAATGTGTGTGTGTGTGTGTGTGTGTGTGTGTGTGTGTGTGTGTGTGTGTGTGTGTGTGTGTGTGTGTGTGTTTGCATGTGTGTTCATGTTTTTCTATCCCGGTGGGGACTTCAACCTGAATGCACACAGACTCATGGGGACTCGTGTCACAGTGGGGACCTAAATAGAGGTCCCCATGGGTAAACAAGCTTAGAAATCATACACAATGAGTCTTTTTGGAAATGTAAAAATGCAGAAAGTTTTCTGTAATGGGTAGGTTTAGGGGTAGGGTTAGTGTGAGGAGATAGAATATACAGTTTGTAAAGTATAAAAACCATTAAGTCTATGGAGAGTCCCCACAAAGATAGTAAACCGTGTGTGTGTGTGTGTGTGTGTGTGTGTGTGTGTGTGTGTGTGTGTGTGTGTGTGTGGCGTGGGCGCGATGGAACAGTGGACACATAAAAACATCCGTCATTATACAGGACGACATTCAAACTGCAAAGTGTTAACTTATATTTGTGTACTGTCGCAATAAGACACAACATTGTGCTTTTGTAAAATAATTTCAAGCAATCCACCCCCCTGAAAGGCGCTAATTTTAAAATTAAACTAAAATGCTCATGGCTGCACGGGCATTCATGGTGCGCATCCACGACAAGGAACGAGCAGAACAAAGTGGACGTTTTTCAGTTTATTCCTACTTCCAAAGGAATTCATTTGAAACCCCCGCTCAACCGCTCACCCTGTGGTCTGTGTGAGTCCTAATGCCCCAGTGTAGTGACGGGGACACTATACTGCCAAAAGAGCACCGTCCTTCGGATTAGACGTTAAACCGAGGTCCTGACTCTCTGTGGTCATTAAAAATTCCAGGATGTCCTTCGAAAAAGAGTAGGGGTGTAACCCCGGCATCCTGGCCAAATTTGCCCCTTGGCCTCTATCCATCATGGCCTCCTAATCATCCCCATGTACTGATATACTGATTGGCTTCATCACTGTCTCCTCTCCACCAGTAAGCTGGTGTGTGGTGGGCGTTCTGGCGCAATATGGCTGCCGTCGCATCATCCAAGTGGATGCTGCACATTGGTGATGGTTGAGGAGATTCCCCCCATCTATGTAAAGCGCTTTGAGGTCTCAGAAAAAGCGCTATATAAATGTAACAAATTATTATTATTATTATCAACCACTATCAATGTCAGTGCGGACGAAAATATTTACTTTCGTTTTTAAGTTTGCGATTCAAAAGCCCCCAGCGGTGTCACACGTCGATTAACCGGTGGTAAAATATTCTCACCGTCACATACCTAGTATATTTTTATGTAAATACAATAGGCCTACCTGATTTTGAACACAAGAAGGCAGTATACCCCTATGAATGACTTTACTTTTATGAGACTAAATAGTACAATTTCTATTTTTAAACTTATAAATAATTATTAAATTTAAAAAAAAAAAGAATAAAATGAGTTTGGTTGTGATATTTGTATACTTTTATAGAAATAAATGGTGTATAATTACATTTTTAGAAGATGAGGCTTTTAGTGTTTAATTTTTGTACATTACTTCAGTCCCTCACTATAGCAAAACCATTTGAGATGTTTAATATCCGTTCACAATTTAGCATCTTTAATGTATTTTCATCATTTTTAAAAAGTTTGGTGTGAAAAAAATAAGCCAGTTTGGAAGAGTAGCTAAAAACTCAGAGTCTGAAATATCCCAAAAATCCACATTCAAACCAAAATATCTGACTTTCTTTTGCTCTGAGCTAATGACTGTTAATTAGAAAGTTGTCCGGCTCGGTGAGACCAATATATATACTCATGTTTGTAACTGTTGGTAAAACTAACCCCCCCCACTTTTGTCAAAAGCATGTTGAAAGTGACACACTTCCTGCTGCCAGTTGGTGGCGCTATAACTTTGAATCACAATAGTTACATCCATCTGATCGGCCTCTTATCACAAACACACTGCTGAAGTTTCATCAAGATCAGTTAATGTATGCAGAAGTTATAACACTTCCTGTCTCTCTTTTCTCGCCATAAATTCATTTCCTCGCCACGGCCAAACCGTTCAAGATATCAAAGATCCGTCCGCAATTTAGCATCCTCAATGCCTTGACTTCACGCTGACCGAGTTTGGAGGCGAATCGATGTATTTCCTAGGAGGAGTACATTAAATTCCACAGCAAGCGTTTCCAAACAACCCTAAATAGCCGACTTCCTGTTGGGCTGGCGTAAAACTTAGAGCACGAAAGTTGTTCGGCCCGATGAGATCTATATGTGTACCGAGTTTCAAATTAATTCATGCAAGTGTGTTTGATATATGGACCAAGTTTTAGAACCCCGTTCAAGGGGGCGCTGTCGAGCCCCCCTGCCACGCCCGGCTACCAGATTCAGCCCCGCCCTGATGGCCGCGGGTTCTGACCTGTGTGCAAAGTTTCAAGAGTTCAAGAGTATATATATATATATATATATATATATTATTGTTCAAAAGTTTGGGGTCAGTAAGATTGTTAATGTTTTTAGGAGAAGTCTCTTCTGCTCACCAAGGCTGCATATTTTGATTAAAAATACAAACAAAAACAGTAATATTGTGAAATATTATTCCAATTTAAAACAGCTGTTTTCAATTTTTAAATATTTTACATAGTAATTAATTTCTGTGATCAAAGTTGAGTTTTCAGCATCATTACTCCAGTCTTCAGTGTCACATGATCCTTCAGAAATCATACTAATATGATGATTGATGCTCAATAAATATTCATTATTATTTTCAATGTTGAAAACAGTTGTGTACAGATTTTTTTTTTTTCAAAATGCTTTGATGAATGTAAAGTTCAAAAGAACAGCATATATTTCAAATATATATATTTTTAACATTATAAATGTCTTTACTGTAACTGTTGATCAGTTTAACTCATCCTTCGTAAATAAAAGTACTGATTTATTTTATTTATTTCCCCAAAAAATATAATTTTAATTATTACTAACCCAAAACTTTTGAGCGGTAGTGTTTAACGTTACAAAAGCTTTAGAATTCAGATAAATGCTGTTCTTTTGAACTTTCTATTCATCAAAGACTGTACACAACTGTTTTCGACATTTAAAATAATAATGAATGTTTCTTGAGTATCAATCATCATATTAGAATAATTTCTGAAGGATCATGTGACAGTGACGACTGGAGTAATGATGCTGAAAACTCAGCTTTGATCACAGGAATAAATAACAGTTTAAAATATATTAAAATAGAAAGCAGCTGTTTTAAATTGGAATAATATTTTACAATATTACTGTTTTTGTTTGTATTTTTAATCAAATAAATGCAGCCTTGGTGAGCAGAAGAAACTTCTCTGTTATGTGTGCGCCACAGACTGCACGCACGTCCGCTTAGAGTTCCGCCTTTTGCCTTCCGTCAATATTACGTTATTAGAAAAATATTTTTTTTAGAGAATCGATTTTTTGACATTTGTGAATCGATTCAGAATCGTCCACGTCCGCATCGCGATGCATCTAAGAATAAATTTTTTCTCCCACCCCTAGATTTCATACAACAGGTTAATAAACAGTTACAATTAAGTCACTTACATTTTAGATGCAATGTTGACTGTTTTTGTTCTGTTTCAGCAGCGAAAATAGTTAAACAAAGATCACGGCAGAACCATCACGCATCACGTGTTTTCTCATAACTGAACGATTCAGCATTTTTAACGAATCGGTTGACTCAAAGATTGAATGATCAATCCATAAACATCTGTCCTAATCATGATCGACTCATTCGAACAAATCGTTTGAACGAATGAATCAATGACTCGCTTATTAAGATGGATGCCTGGCGACACCTAATGGCGGTTTAGTGTTGTTTAAAAGCATCATTCTTTCCCACATGTGTGTGATTTGTGTGTGCAACATTATCATTATTTTTCTTACACTATTATATTAGCGATTTAAAAGCACCCACTCGTGTCACACGTCGATTAACCGGTGGGAATATATCCTCAGACACATACCTAATAAATGTATATTTAAATACAATATTGGCCTACCTGGTAAAAAGTTTTATATACTATTTTGATGTCCTTTTGGACACAAGAGGGCAGTATAGCCCTATGTTTGCTTTTTTGTTGAACCAAATAGCACTAAATAGCCTGTTTTAACTTTTTCATTCTTCTTGAATTGCAAAAACAGAATAAAATGGGTTTAGTTGTGATATATGTATACTTTTATATAGAAATAAATGGTATATAATTACATTTTTAGAAGATTTTTAGTGTTTCCTTTTTGGACATTATTTAATCCCTCGCCATTGCAAAAACCGTTTGAGATATTTATTATCCATTCACAATTTAGCATATTTAATGTAGTTTCATCATGTTGAAAAAGTTGGTACGAATAAAATAAATAGTTTAAGAGGAGTGGCTAAAAATTCAGAGGCTGATTTTGCAAAAAAATTCACATTCAGACCAAAATATCTGACTTCCTGATGGCCAGAGCTATTGGCCTCTTACCACGAACACACTGCTGAAGTTTCATCAAGATCAGTTAATGTATGCAGAAGTTATTCCACTTCCGTGTTTCTCTTTTCTCGCCATAAATTCGATTCCTCGCCACAGCCAAACCGTTCGAGATATCAAAAATCCGGCCGCAATTTAGCATCCTCAAAGTCTTGACTACATGCACACCGAGTTTGAAGGGGACACAGTGAATTTTCTAGGAGGAGTATTTCACATTCCACAGCAAGCGTTTTCCAAACAACCCATAATAGCCGACTTCCTGTTGGGCTGGCGTAAAACTTGACCGGGGTAAAGTTGTTCGGCCCGATGAGATCTATATGTGTACCGAGTTTCATATTAATTCATGCGAGCGTGTTTGATATATGGATCAAGTTTTAGAACCCCGTTCAAGGGGGCGCTGTTGAGCCCCCCAGCCACGCCCGGGTACCAGCTTCAGCCCGGCCCTGATGGCCGTGGGTTCTGACCTGTGTGCAAAGTTTCAAGAGTTTTTGAGCACGTTAAGGACCCCAAAAGCCCCTGAAACCTTGATTAACAATATAAAAGCAATAGTCAAATCCCCCCCTCCCCTCACACACACACAGACACAGAGAGAGGGAGAGAAAATTCTTCAGAAAATCCACATTCAAACCAAAATATCTCTCTTCCTGTTGGTCGGAGATGGTTCATGTAAATTAGAAAGTTGTCCGTCTTGATGAGAACAATACACATACCAAGTTTTGTTGCTGTTGATAAAACTAACCCCCCCACTTATGACTAAAGGTGGCGCTACTGAGCCCCTCACCACGCCCGTTTCTGAAACTTTGCACATGTCTACTGGATAATAAATGTGATGTGTCTGTCGAGTTTCATGCAATTTCAAGTATGTTAAGAGTCTCAAAAGCATAAAAAAAGAATATTAAAGTTTGATGCGTTGCCACGGCAACATATCAATAATCCTTTCACAGGTTTACATCTGCCGTGTGTCTACATTGTACACATAAAGTTTGAAGCAAATCTGGTAAAAATAAGACAGTGATTTCAAAGCATTTTAATAGTGATGTACTTCCTGCTGCCTGTTGGTGGCGCTATAACTTTGACTCACAATAGTCACATCTGTGCGATCGGCCTCTTACAACGAACACACTGCTGAAGTTTCATCAAGATCAGTTAATGTATGCAGAAGTTATAACACACTTCCTGTTTCATTTTTTTGCCATAAATTCGTTTCCTCGCCACGGCCAAACCGTTCGAGATATCAAAAATCCGTCCGCAATTTAGCATCCTCAATGTCTTGACTTCATGCACACCGAGTTTGGAGGCGAATCGATGAATTCCCTAGGAGGAGTACATTAATTCCACAGCATGCGTTTCCAAACAACCCTAAATAGCCGACTTCCTGTTGGGCTGGAGTAAAACTTAGAGCACGAAAGTTGTTCGGCCCGATGAGATCTATATGTGTACCGAGTTTCATATTATTACATGCAAGCGTGTTTGATTTATGGACCAAGTTTTCAGACACCATTCCAGGGGGCGCTGTCGAGCCCCCGTGCCACGCCCGGGTACCAGCTTCAGTCCGGCCCTGATGGCCGCAGGTTCTGACGTGTGTGCAAAATTTCAAGAGTTTTTGAGCATGTTAAGGGCCCCAAAAGTGCCCGAAAGGTTGACAAAATAATAATAATAAATATAAATATAGCTGCGAGCAGCGATTACGGGCCCAAGCCGGTGGCACCGCAACCCCGGTGCCTTTAGTTACCTAAAGGCACCGGGGTGGCGGTACCGCCGGCTTGGGCCCTCCATCGCTGCTCGCAGCTATATTTATATATATATATATATATATATATATATATATATATACATACATACACACACATACATATATATGTAAATATATATATATATATATATATATATTATTGTTCAAAAGTTTGGGGTCAGTAAGATTTTTAATGTTTTTAGGAGAAGTCTCTTCTGCTCACCAAGGCTGCATTTATTGATTAAAAATACAAACAAAAACAGTAATATTGTGAAATATTATTCCAATTTAAAACAGCTGTTTTCAATTTTTAAATATTTTACATAGTAATTCATTTCTGTGATCAAAGTTGAGTTTTCAGCATCATTACTCCAGTCTTCAGTGTCACATGATCCTTCAGAAATCATACTAATATGATGATTGATGCTCAATAAATATTCATTATTATTTTCAATGTTGAAAACAGTTGTGTACAGATTTTTTTTTTCAAAATGCTTTGATGAATGTTAGTTCAAAAGAACAGCATATATTTCAAATATATATATTTTTAACATTATAAATGTCTTTACTGTAACTGTTGATCAGTTTAACTCATCCTTCATAAATAAAAGTACTGATTTATTTTATTTATTTACCCCAAAAATAAAATTTTAATTATTACTAACCCAAAACTTTTGAGCGGTAGTGTTTAACGTTACAAAAGCTTTAGTTTTCAGATAAATGCTGTTCTTTTGAACTTTCTATTCATCAAAGACTGTACACAACTGTTTTCGACATTTAAAATAATAATGAATGTTTCTTGAGTATCAATCATCATGTTAGAATAATTTCTGAAGGATCATGTGACAGTGACGACAGGAGTAATGATGCTGAAAACTCAGCTTTGATCACAGGAATAAATAACAGTTTAAAATATATTAAAATAGAAAGCAGCTGTTTTAAATTGGAATAATATTTTACAATATTACTGTTTTTGTTTGTATTTTTAATCAAATATATGCAGCCTTGGTGAGCAGAAGAAACTTCTCTGTTATGTGCGCGCCACAGACTGCACGCACGTCCGCTTAGAGTTCCGCCTTTTGCCTTCCGTCAATATTACGTTATTAGAAAAATATTTTTTTAGAGAATCGATTTTTTGACATTTGTGAATCGATTCAGAATCGTCCACGTCCGCATCGCGATGCATCTAAGAATAATTTTTTTCTCCCACCCCTAGATTTCATACAAATAAACAGTTACAATTAAGTCACTTACATTTTAGATGCAATGTTGACTGTTTTTGTTCTGTTTCAGCAGCGAAAATAGTTAAACAAAGATCACGGCAGAACCATCACTTATCACGTGTTTTCTCATAACTGAACGATTCAGCATTTTTAACGAATCGGTTGACTCAAAGATTGAATGATCAATCCATAAACATCTGTCTTAATCATGATCGACTCATTCGAACGAATCGTTTGAACGAATGAATCAATGACTCGCTTATTAAGATGGATGCCTGGCGACACCTAATGGCGGTTTAGTGTTGTTTATTCTTTCCCACATGTGTGTGATTTGTGTGTGCAACATTATCATTATTTTTCTTTCACTATTATATTAGCGATTTAAAAGCACCCACTCGTGTCACACGTCGATTAACCGGTGGGAAAATATCCTCATACACATACCTAATAAATGTATATTTAAATACAATATTGGCCTACCTGGTAAAAAGTTTTATATACTATTTTGATGTCCTTTTGGACACAAGAGGGCAGTATAGCCCTATGTTTGCTTTTTTGTTGAACCAAATAGCACTAAATAGCCTGTTTTAACTTTTTCATTCTTCTTGAATTGCAAAAACAGAATAAAATGGGTTTAGTTCGATATTTGTATACTTTTATATAGAAATAAATGGTATATAATTACATTTTTAGAAGATTTTTAGTGTTTCCTTTTTGGACATTACTTTAATCCCTCGCCATAGCAAAACCGTTTAAGATATTTATTATCCATTCACAATTTAGCATATTTAATGTAGTTTCATCATGTTGAAAAAGTTTGGTACGAATAAAATAAATAGTTTAAGAGGAGTGGCTAAAAATTCAGAGGCTGATTTAGCAAAAAAAATAACATTCAGACCAAAATATCTGACTTCCTGATGGCCAGAGCTATTGAATGTAAATTAGAAAGTTGTCCGGCTTGATGAGAACAATATACAAACTATTTTTTCTTTACTGTAGTTAAAACTAACCCCCCCACTTTTGTCAAAAGCATGTTGAAAGTGACACACTTCCTGCTGCCAGTTGGTGGCGCTATAACTTTGACTCACAATAGCTACATCCATCTGATCGGCCTCTTACCACGAACACACTGCTGAAGTTTCATCAAGATCAGTTAATGTATGCAGAAGTTATTCCACTTCGTGTTTCTCTTTTCTCGCCATAAATTCGATTCCTCGCCACAGCCAAACCGTTCGAGATATCAAAAATCCGTTCGCAATTTAGCATCCTCAATGTCTTGACTTCATGCTGACTGAGTTTGGAGGTGATTGAATGAATTCTCTAGGAGGAGTACATCACATTCCACAGCAAGCGTTTTCCAAACAACCCATAATAGCCAACTTCCTGTTGGGCTGGCGTGAAACTTGACAGAGGGAAAGTTGTTCGGCCCCATGAAATCTATATGTGTACCGAGTTTCATATTAATTCATGCAAGCGTGTTTGATATATGGACCAAGTTTTCAGACCCTGTTCAAGAGGGCGCTGTTGAGCCCCCCTGCCACGCCCATTTCTGAAACTTTTCACATGTCTACTGGCTAATAAGTGTTATGTGTCTGTCGAGTTTCATCCAATTTCAAGCATGTTAAGAGTCTCAAACGCATCCGAAAAGAATATTAAAATTTGATGCGTTGCCACGGCAACAGTATCTAAGATATCAATAATCCTTTCACAGGTCTACATCTGCCGTGTGTTTACATTATACACATAAAGTTTGAAGCAAATCGTGTAAAATTAAGAGGGTGACTTCAAAGCATTTTGAAAGTGACACACTTCCTGCTGCCAGTTGGTGGCGCTATAACTTTGACTCAAAGTAGTCACATCCTTGTGATCGGCCTCTTACAAAAAACACACTGCGAAAGTTTCATCAAGATCAGTTAATGTATGCAGAAGTTATAACACACTTCCTGTGTCCCATTAATCGCCATAAATTCGTTTCCTCGCCACGGCAAAACCGTTCGAGATATCAAAAATCCGTCCGCAATTTAGCATCCTCAATGTCTTGACTTCATGCACACCGAGTTTGGTTGTGATTGGACGAATATTCTAGGAGGAGTATTTCAAATTCCAGAGGATGCGTTTTTCAAACAACCCATAATAGTTGACTTCCTGTTGGGCTGGTGTAAAACTTAGAGCACGAAAGTTGTTCGGCCCGATGAGATCTATATGTGTACTGAGTTTCATATTATTATATACAAGCGTGTTTGATTTATAGACCAAGTTTTCGGACACCATTCCAGGGGGCGCTGTCGAGCCCCCGTGCCACGCCCGGGTACCAGCTTCAGTCCGGCCCTGATGGCCGCAGGTTCTGATGTGTGTGCAAAATTTCAAGAGTTTTTGAGCATGTTAACCCCTTGCTCATCACCCCCAATTTTGGCAAGTGCTGCATACATGAAATGCCCAAAATAAAAAGGTTACTGCTCATAAGTAATTCTGAATAGAAACATAACACACATACATTTAGAAAGCCAACCCTTGAGAGTTTATAGTTCAAGACTCAAATTTAACCAGACTGTTATTAATATTGAGATATATAAGCTCAAACATATTTTGAACTAAAATAATCTAGGATCACCAGTGATCCCTGCCAGGTAAGGGGTTAAGGGCCCCAAAAGTGCCCAAAAGGTTGACAAAATAATAATAATAATAATAAATATAGCTGCGAGCAGCGATTACGGGCCCAAGCCGGTGGCACCGCAACCACGGTGCCTTTAGTTACCTAAAGGCACCGGGGTGGCGGTACCGCCGGCTTGGGCCCTCCATCGCTGCTCGCAGCTATATTTATATATATATATATATATATATATATATATATATATATATATATATATATATATACATACATACACACACATACATATATATGTAAATATATATATATATATATATATATATATATATATATATATATATATATATATATATATATATATATATATATATATTATTGTTCAAAAGTTTGGGGTCAGTAAGATTTTTAATGTTTTTAGGAGAAGTCTCTTCTGCTCACCAAGGCTGCATTTATTGATTAAAAATACAAACAAAAACAGTACTATTGTGAAATATTATTCCAATTTAAAACAGCTGTTTTCAATTTTTAAATATTTTACATAGTAATTCATTTCTGTGATCAAAGTTGAGTTTTCAGCATCATTACTCCAGTCTTCAGTGTCACATGATCCTTCAGAAATCATACTAATATGATGATTGATGCTCAATAAATATTCATTATTATTTTCAATGTTGAAAACAGTTGTGTACAGATTTTTTTTTTCAAAATGCTTTGATGAATGTTAGTTCAAAAGAACAGCATATATTTCAAATATATATATTTTTAACATTATAAATGTCTTTACTGTAACTGTTGATCAGTTTAACTCATCCTTCATAAATAAAAGTACTGATTTATTTTATTTATTTACCCCAAAAATAAAATTTTAATTATTACTAACCCAAAACTTTTGAGCGGTAGTGTTTAACGTTACAAAAGCTTTAGATTTCAGATAAATGCTGTTCTTTTGAACTTTCTATTCATCAAAGACTGTACACAACTGTTTTCGACATTTAAAATAATAATGAATGTTTCTTGAGTATCAATCATCATGTTAGAATAATTTCTGAAGGATCATGTGACAGTGACGACAGGAGTAATGATGCTGAAAACTCAGCTTTGATCACAGGAATAAATAACAGTTTAAAATATATTAAAATAGAAAGCAGCTGTTTTAAATTGGAATAATATTTTACAATATTACTGTTTTTGTTTGTATTTTTAATCAAATATATGCAGCCTTGGTGAGCAGAAGAAACTTCTCTGTTATGTGCGCGCCACAGACTGCACGCACGTCCGCTTAGAGTTCCGCCTTTTGCCTTCCGTCAATATTACGTTATTAGAAAAATATTTTTTTAGAGAATCGATTTTTTGACATTTGTGAATCGATTCAGAATCGTCCACGTCCGCATCGCGATGCATCTAAGAATAATTTTTTTCTCCCACCCCTAGATTTCATACAAATAAACAGTTACAATTAAGTCACTTACATTTTAGATGCAATGTTGACTGTTTTTGTTCTGTTTCAGCAGCGAAAATAGTTAAACAAAGATCACGGCAGAACCATCACTTATCACGTGTTTTCTCATAACTGAACGATTCAGCATTTTTAACGAATCGGTTGACTCAAAGATTGAATGATCAATCCATAAACATCTGTCTTAATCATGATCGACTCATTCGAACGAATCGTTTGAACGAATGAATCAATGACTCGCTTATTAAGATGGATGCCTGGCGACACCTAATGGCGGTTTAGTGTTGTTTATTCTTTCCCACATGTGTGTGATTTGTGTGTGCAACATTATCATTATTTTTCTTTCACTATTATATTAGCGATTTAAAAGCACCCACTCGTGTCACACGTCGATTAACCGGTGGGAAAATATCCTCAGACACATACCTAATAAATGTACATTTAAATACAATATTGGCCTACCTGGTAAAAAGTTTTATATACTATTTTGATGTCCTTTTGGACACAAGAGGGCAGTATAGCCCTATGTTTGCTTTTTTGTTGAACCAAATAGCACTAAATAGCCTGTTTTAACTTTTTCATTCTTCTTGAATTGCAAAAACAGAATAAAATGGGTTTAGTTGTGATATTTGTATTCTTTTATATAGAAATAAATGGTATATAATTACATTTTTAGAAGATTTTTAGTGTTTCCTTTTTGGACATTACTTCCCTCGCCATAGCAAAACCGTTTAAGATATTTATTATCCATTCACAATTTAGCATATTTAATGTAGTTTCATCATGTTGAAAAAGTTTGGTACGAATAAAATAAATAGTTTAAGAGGAGTGGCTAAAAATTCAGAGGCTGATTTAGCAAAAAAAATCACATTCAGACCAAAATATCTGACTTCCTGATGGCCAGAGCTATTGAATGTAAATTAGAAAGTTGTCCGGCTTGATGAGAACAATATACAAACTATTTTTTCTTTACTGTAGTTAAAACTAACCCCCCCACTTTTGTCAAAAGCATGTTGAAAGTGACACACTTCCTGCTGCCAGTTGGTGGCGCTATAACTTTGACTCACAATAGCTACATCCATCTGATCGGCCTCTTACCACGAACACACTGCTGAAGTTTCATCAAGATCAGTTAATGTATGCAGAAGTTATTCCACTTCGTGTTTCTCTTTTCTCGCCATAAATTCGATTCCTCGCCACAGCCAAACCGTTCGAGATATCAAAAATCCATTCGCAATTTAGCATCCTCAATGTCTTGACTTCATGCTGACTGAGTTTGGAGGTGATTGAATGAATTCTCTAGGAGGAGTACATCACATTCCACAGCAAGCGTTTTCCAAACAACCCATAATAGCCGACTTCCTGTTGGGCTGGCGTGAAACTTGACAGAGGGAAAGTTGTTCGGCCCCATGAAATCTATATGTGTACCGAGTTTCATATTAATTCATGCAAGCGTGTTTGATATATGGACCAAGTTTTCAGACCCTGTTCAAGAGGGCGCTGTTGAGCCCCCCTGCCACGCCCATTTCTGAAACTTTTCACATGTCTACTGGCTAATAAGTGTTATGTGTCTGTCGAGTTTCATCCAATTTCAAGCATGTTAAGAGTCTCAAACGCATCCGAAAAGAATATTAAAATTTGATGCGTTGCCACGGCAACAGTATCTAAGATATGAATAATCCTTTCACAGGTCTACATCTGCCGTGTGTTTACATTATACACATAAAGTTTGAAGCAAATTGTGTAAAATTAAGAGGGTGACTTCAAAGCATTTTGAAAGTGACACACTTCCTGCTGCCAGTTGGTGGCGCTATAACTTTGACTCAAAGTAGTCACATCCTTGTGATCGGCCTCTTACAACAAACACACTGCGAAAGTTTCATCAAGATCAGTTAATGTATGCAGAAGTTATAACACACTTCCTGTGTCCCATTAATCGCCATAAATTCGTTTCCTCGCCACGGCCAAACCGTTCGAGATATCAAAAATCCGTCCGCAATTTAGCATCCTCAATGTCTTGACTTCATGCACACCGAGTTTGGTTGTGATTGGACGAATATTCTAGGAGGAGTATTTCAAATTCCAGAGGATGCGTTTTTCAAACAACCCATAATAGTTGACTTCCTGTTGGGCTGGTGTAAAACTTAGAGCACGAAAGTTGTTCGGCCCGATGAGATCTATATGTGTACTGAGTTTCATATTATTATATACAAGCGTGTTTGATTTATAGACCAAGTTTTCGGACACCATTCCAGGGGGCGCTGTCGAGCCCCCGTGCCACGCCCGGGTACCAGCTTCAGTCCGGCCCTGATGGCCGCAGGTTCTGATGTGTGTGCAAAATTTCAAGAGTTTTTGAGCATGTTAAGGGCCCCAAAAGTGCCCAAAAGGTTGACAAAATAATAATAATAATAATAATAAAATATAGCTGCGAGCAGCGATTACGGGCCCAAGCCGGTGGCACCGCAACCCCGGTGCCTTTAGTTACCTAAAGGCACCGGGGTGGCGGTACCGCCGGCTTGGGCCCTCCATCGCTGCTCGCAGCTATATTTATATATATATATATATAAATATATATATATATATATATATATACATATACATACATACACACACATACATATATATGTATATATATATATATATATATATATATATATATATATATATATATATATATATATATTATTGTTCAAAAGTTTGGGGTCAGTAAGATTTTTAATGTTTTTAGGAGAAGTCTCTTCTGCTCACCAAGGCTGCATTTATTGATTAAAAATACAAACAAAAACAGTAATATTGTGAAATATTATTCCAATTTAAAACAGCTGTTTTCAATTTTTAAATATTTTACATAGTAATTCATTTCTGTGATCAAAGTTGAGTTTTCAGCATCATTACTCCAGTCTTCAGTGTCACATGATCCTTCAGAAATCATACTAATATGATGATTGATGCTCAATAAATATTCATTATTATTTTCAATGTTGAAAACAGTTGTGTACAGATTTTTTTTTTCAAAATGCTTTGATGAATGTTAGTTCAAAAGAACAGCATATATTTCAAATATATATATTTTTAACATTATAAATGTCTTTACTGTAACTGTTGATCAGTTTAACTCATCCTTCATAAATAAAAGTACTGATTTATTTTATTTATTTACCCCAAAAATAAAATTTTAATTATTACTAACCCAAAACTTTTGAGCGGTAGTGTTTAACGTTACAAAAGCTTTAGATTTCAGATAAATGCTGTTCTTTTGAACTTTCTATTCATCAAAGACTGTACACAACTGTTTTCGACATTTAAAATAATAATGAATGTTTCTTGAGTATCAATCATCATATTAGAATAATTTCTGAAGGATCATGTGACAGTGACGACTGGAGTAATGATGCTGAAAACTCAGCTTTGATCACAGGAATAAATAACAGTTTAAAATATATTAAAATAGAAAGCAGCTGTTTTAAATTGGAATAATATTTTACAATATTACTGTTTTTGTTTGTATTTTTAATCAAATATATGCAGCCTTGGTGAGCAGAAGAAACTTCTCTGTTATGTGCGCGCCACAGACTGCACGCACGTCCGCTTAGAGTTCCGCCTTTTGCCTTCCGTCAATATTACGTTATTAGAAAAATATTTTTTTAGAGAATCGATTTTTTGACATTTGTGAATCGATTCAGAATCGTCCACGTCCGCATCGCGATGCATCTAAGAATAATTTTTTTCTCCCACCCCTAGATTTCATACTAATAAACAGTTACAATTAAGTCACTTACATTTTAGATGCAATGTTGACTGTTTTTGTTCTGTTTCAGCAGCGAAAATAGTTAAACAAAGATCACGGCAGAACCATCACTTATCACGTGTTTTCTCATAACTGAACGATTCAGCATTTTTAACGAATCGGTTGACTCAAAGATTGAATGATCAATCCATAAACATCTGTCTTAATCATGATCGACTCATTCGAACGAATCGTTTGAACGAATGAATCAATGACTCGCTTATTAAGATGGATGCCTGGCGACACCTAATGGCGGTTTAGTGTTGTTTATTCTTTCCCACATGTGTGTGATTTGTGTGTGCAACATTATCATTATTTTTCTTTCACTATTATATTAGCGATTTAAAAGCACCCACTCGTGTCACACGTCGATTAACCGGTGGGAAAATATCCTCAGACACATACCTAATAAATGTATATTTAAATACAATATTGGCCTACCTGGTAAAAAGTTTTATATACTATTTTGATGTCCTTTTGGACACAAGAGGGCAGTATAGCCCTATGTTTGCTTTTTTGTTGAACCAAATAGCACTAAATAGCCTGTTTTAACTTTTTCATTCTTCTTGAATTGCAAAAACAGAATAAAATGGGTTTAGTTCGATATTTGTATACTTTTATATAGAAATAAATGGTATATAATTACATTTTTAGAAGATTTTTAGTGTTTCCTTTTTGGACATTACTTTAATCCCTCGCCATAGCAAAACCGTTTAAGATATTTATTATCCATTCACAATTTAGCATATTTAATGTAGTTTCATCATGTTGAAAAAGTTTGGTACGAATAAAATGAATAGTTTAAGAGGAGTGGCTAAAAATTCAGAGGCTGATTTAGCAAAAAAAATCACATTCAGACCAAAATAGCTGACTTCCTGATGGCCAGAGCTATTGAATGTAAATTAGAAAGTTGTCCGGCTTGATGAGAACAATATACAAACTATTTTTTCTTTACTGTAGTTAAAACTAACCCCCCCACTTTTGTCAAAAGCATGTTGAAAGTGACACACTTCCTGCTGCCAGTTGGTGGCGCTATAACTTTGACTCACAATAGCTACATCGATCTGATCGGCCTCTTACCACGAACACACTGCTGAAGTTTCATCAAGATCAGTTAATGTATGCAGAAGTTATTCCACTTCGTGTTTCTCTTTTCTCGCCATAAATTCGATTCCTCGCCACAGCCAAACCGTTCGAGATATCAAAAATCCGTTCGCAATTTAGCATCCTCAATGTCTTGACTTCATGCTGACTGAGTTTGGAGGTGATTGAATGAATTCTCTAGGAGGAGTACATCACATTCCACAGCAAGCGTTTTCCAAACAACCCATAATAGCCGACTTCCTGTTGGGCTGGCGTGAAACTTGACAGAGGGAAAGTTGTTCGGCCCCATGAAATCTATATGTGTACCGAGTTTCATATTAATTCATGCAAGCGTGTTTGATATATGGACCAAGTTTTCAGACCCTGTTCAAGAGGGCGCTGTTGAGCCCCCCTGCCACGCCCGTTTCTGAAACTTTTCACATGTCTACTGGCTAATAAGTGTTATGTGTCTGTCGAGTTTCATCCAATTTCAAGCATGTTAAGAGTCTCAAACGCATCCGAAAAGAATATTAAAATTTGATGCGTTGCCACGGCAACAGTATCTAAGATATCAATAATCCTTTCACAGGTCTACATCTGCCGTGTGTTTACATTATACACATAAAGTTTGAAGCAAATCGTGTAAAATTAAGAGGGTGACTTCAAAGCATTTTGAAAGTGACACACTTCCTTCTGCCAGTTGGTGGCGCTATAACTTTGACTCACAATAGTCACATCCTTGTGATCGGCCTCTTACAACAAACACACTGCGAAAGTTTCATCAAGATCAGTTAATGTATGCAGAAGTTATAACACACTTCCTGTGTCCCATTAATCGCCATAAATTCGTTTCCTCGCCACAGCCAAACCGTTCGAGATATCAAAAATCCGTCCGCAATTTAGCATCCTCAATGTCTTGACTTCATGCACACCGAGTTTGGTTGTGATTGGACGAATATTCTAGGAGGAGTATTTCAAATTCCAGAGGATGCGTTTTTCAAACAACCCATAATAGTTGACTTCCTGTTGGGCTGGTGTAAAACTTAGAGCACGAAAGTTGTTCGGCCCGATGAGATCTATATGTGTACTGAGTTTCATATTATTATATGCAAGCGTGTTTGATTTATAGACCAAGTTTTCGGACACCATTCCAGGGGGCGCTGTCGAGCCCCCGTGCCACGCCCGGGTACCAGCTTCAGTCCGGCCCTGATGGCCGCAGGTTCTGATGTGTGTGCAAAATTTCAAGAGTTTTTGAGCATGTTAAGGGCCCCAAAAGTGCCCAAAAGGTTGACAAAATAATAATAATAATAATAATAAATAATCCTACCGGAAACAATAGGGCTCTTCGCCCTTTCAGGGCTTGGGCCCTAATAATCCTACCGGAAACAATAGGGCTCTTCGCCCTTTCAGGGCTTGGGCCCTAATAAATAATCCTACCAGAAACAATAGGGCTCTTCGCCCTTTCAGGGCTTGGGCCCTAATAAATAATCCTACCGGAAACAATAGGGCTCTTCGCCCTTTCAGGGCTTGGGCCCTAATAATAAATAATCCTACCGGAAACAATAGGGCCTTCGCCCTTTCAGGGCTTGGGCCCTAAATATAGCTGCGAGCAGCGATTACGGGCCCAAGCCGGTGGCACTGCAACCCCGGTGCCTTTAGTTACCTAAAGGTGGCGGTACTGCCGGCTTTGGCCCTTCATCGCTGCTCTCTCTCTCTATATATATATATATATATATATAATGTATTTAAGATAGATAGATAGATAGATAGAAAATCTAATATTTTTTTAATTTGTGTCAAGTAAAGTAATAAAGTAAACGTATTTATGTATTTAGTAGTAGCTAATAATAACAAGCAAGTACACTGCAGGGAATCGAACCCCACCCAAGTGGTTAACCTGGAGTACCATTACCAGTGCATTTTTGCTTTTTGTTATTGTTATTGTTTTGACTATAAGGAAAAGCAAAAACTTGTATTAGCAACAGCATAGTGCAAGTATGTTTTAGTAGGTACATTAGCTTGAGATTAAGGTAAACATTAAGTATGGCATGTCTTTTATGTGAATTTTAGAGGCATTAAATGACATTTTAAAATTAAATAAATTGGATGACACTTTGAAATCCAAATATTGCAATAACAGTTATGTGATGTTTTTAATCATTTTTGTATACAGAATATATAGTTAATTTGTATGTAACACAATCATGAATTTGTATGTAAATGTATTTGATTTGTAAACTTTTTTTCAGTAAGTATAGGCCTAATATACTATGGGTGTCGACTTGTTTTTATGCTTTAATATAGCTAAGTCTGTCAATTTTATGAAATGTACACAAAGTAGAACTGTAGGTATGTTGTGTTATACACTGGCTGTTGCAATACAAGAAAAACAAAACCTTTTTTGTTAAAATATGTGTTAATAAAAAAGTAACAAATTTTTTAGAAATAATTTTATATGTTTGTAGAAAATCAATATTTGTTTAGATATTGTTTTGAAGGATTTAATTAATATGTACATAGGAATAAAATACCAAAACACTGCAATTAATTACGCACATTAATAAAACACAGATCAGAACTGTGTGTTTGCGTAAATCTAATACTGGGTGGTTTATTCAGCCCACTCACCCAACGTTTAGTATCACACTCTATATTGCACATAGGAATAAAATACCAAAACACTGCAATTAGCCTAATTACGCACATTAATAAAACACAGATCAGAACTGTGTGTTTGTGTAAATCTAATACTGGGTGGTTTATTCAGCCCACTCACCCAGCGTATAGTATCACACTCTGTATTGCACATAGGAATAAAATACCAAAACACTGCAATTAATTATGCACATTAATAATACACAGATCAGAACTGTGTGTTTGTGTAAATCTAATACTGGGTGGTTTATTCAGCCCACTCACCCAGCGTTTAGTATCACACTCTATATTGCACATAGGAATAAAATACCAAAACACTGCAATTAATTACGCACATTAATAAAACACAGATCAGAACTGTGTGTTTGTGTAAATCTAATACTGGGTGGTTTATTCAGCCCACTCACCCAGCGTATAGTATCACACTCTGTATTGCACATAGGAATAAAATACCAAAACACTGCAATTAATTATGCACATTAATAAAACACAGATCAGAACTGTGTGTTTGTGTAAATCTAATCACGGGATGGTTTATTCAGCCTACTCACCCAGGGTATAGTATCACGCTCTGTATTGCACATAGGACTAAAATACCAAAACACTACAATTAATTATGCACATTAATAAAACACAGATCAGAACTGTGTGTTTAGTGTAAATCTAATACTGGGTGGTTTATTCAGCCCACTCACCCAGGGTATAGTATCACGCTCTGTATTGCACATAGGACTAAAATACCAAAACAGTACAATTAATTATGCACATTAATAAAACACAGATCAGAACTGTGTGTTTAGTGTAAATCTAATACTGGGTGGTTTATTCAGCCCACTCACCCAGCGTTTAGTATCACACTCTGTATTGCACATAGGAATAAAATAACAAATTACTGCAATCAATTAAGCACAGAATAGAACAGCTAAACACTGTGATTTAACAAGGATCCAAAAGATAGAGCTAAGCTTTGTCTCAGGGTCCCTGTCTCCTTTACCATGTAATCAGATCTGTACAATGAAATCTACCAAATCAAGGCTTTATCACTGATGGATCTGTGTAAAAGTAATATATCATCTATAAGCTATAGTTGTGGAACAAGTTGTCCAACACATTTAAACATGTAAGTTTTGAAATGAACACAAAACTCCCTCATGTGTGCTAAAAACTGGCACAACGTTTGTGTGCACAGAAAAGTCGTTAATGTTCTTCATGTACACATGGTCTATTAAGGTTCCCTTTTCAGTTGTTGGCTTTTTAACAAGTTGATCAAAACCATGATCTGACATGAAAGAGCACAGGGATTTTGATTTCAATGCATCATTATTAAAGTCTCCTATAAGTACAATTTTATTGCAGACTGAAGTCATGTAATTAATCAATGTACCTAAATTTTGTTTGAAAATGGATAAAGGATATGTTTGTGGTCTATACACTATTCCAAGTAAAATGTCAATTTCAGTTAAGTGTGTCAGGATGCACTCTAAGGTAAGATTTGGGAATGTTATAGTAGTGTTTTCCACACCACATGCTGTATATAAGCCGACACCACCATGTTGTTGCGCTTTCAAATCACTGAAAAGAGGACTATCGTTTGTGTATGCGGCTGATCGAGAAAGATTAACAAAGTTATAATTGTCTAAGTGTACATTGTCTGAATGATAGAAAGCAGGCAACCATGTCTCAGTTAAACCAATACACATGGGTTGCAATTGTTGAAGACAAACCATCAAATCCTGTTTATGACATTGCAAACTCTGTACATTAACAAAAACACAGAAAAAGAGCTATTTGGCATTGTATAATCTAAATCATTGTGTGTCATAAAAGAAGACATTTCATTAATTGCCTCGAAGACTTTGTCATTACAATAAATACTTTTTTCTTTGAAGTCTTTTATTGTCAAACCAGACAAAGTTCTTACCCGACTTAATGCTACATAAGCCTGCCCAGCAGCAAAAACTCTTTTTAAACTAACTACTGCACTATCGACAGTTAAACCCTGAACTTTATGAACTGTGCACGCCCAAGCTAATTTTAAAGGAAACTGCCGACGAAGTCCACCTTTCGTACAAACCGTTTCTTCTTCTACATATATTGGTGTGGATTGAAACACTCTTGCTGGCTCAGACAAACACTGCTTACGGCTTTTTATCCCCACGTTACTATCATCAAAACAAACGTAAATAGTTTCAGGTAATTTATTTTTATCTGAACGTTCAATGTGTGTAACTGTACCACAAACACCATTAACTAGTCCGTCATTGACATCAAGATTTTTAATTAACATGACACGTGCATTTATGCCTAAAAGCAACTTTGCTGCCAAGTTTGTATTATAAACTTTGACATGATGTCCAACAAGTAATTCTAATTTACCAGATTGCTTGCTACGTGCAAAATCTTCAGCCTCTATAGTTTCAACATCTTCGCAGGTTTTAATTAATTGCTCTAGATTGTGCTCATGAACTTCATCATTAGTAGAAAAAATATGTAAAGAGTCATTATTCTCATCATTCTCACAACTTGCTAATATTTCCAAATCTTCTTTTTTTAGTGGAGATTTCTTGCTTCGCTTTCTTAATCGATTTAATAATTCAGCAAAAGAGCTGTCCTGTTGTCTAACAACCTGTGTCAACTCTACAACACCAAAGTAATTTATCCATAAATCGATTCCTGGTTCATCCACAAAGAGCGGTTTACCCTTCACAGGAGCTAATTGGAAGAAATCGCCAACAGCTATGACGGCAATATTACCAAAAATAGAAAAATCTCCGGTTTGCTTAATTTGTCTCAATCTTCCATGAATATATGTTAGCAGTTTATGGTCTACCATTGATATTTCATCTATAATTAATATTTGAAGGCCGTGGAATTTTGCGCGTAAAGAATATAGCTCGTTTTCGCTCAAAGGGGTGTACGGCAACTTCACATTTGTGCTTATACAAAAGGTTGTATGAATTGTGGAAGTTTTTAATTGGTATGCGGCGATTCCCGTAGGAGCGGTTAAAAGAACAGTAATGTCATCTGGTTGCAGAGCTGTTTGAGACAATAATCTTGTTGCTTCATATTGTATGGCTTTTAACTAAATGACTTTTTCCTGTGCCTGCTCCACCAGTAATAAAAACATGAAATGGTTCTGGGCTTTCTCCTCTGATTTTATTCAAACACCACTGTCTAATTTTATAGAAAACAGCCATTTGGGTTTTGTTTAAAGAGCGAATTAAGCTCAACCCATCTACACGACTGAGACAATTATCTCTTTTTTCTATCTGAGCAATTTGCTGATTGTTACATGCTAAATCTGGAATGATCTCATGTCCCTCTACTTCCTGATGTGTCTCCTGTCTAAGCTGTTCACACTCAAAACGTTGTAGTTGCTGTTCAGGACAAAGTGCACACCATGCATTTTCTAACATTATTAACAGTATTTTGTGCAGTGTCCATCACATCGGCATCCTTTTCAAAAACTGCTCTGTTTGTATTTACGACATGTTGTACTAATTGTGCTGATCTATCGCTAAAAGAAACCTCACCTTCCCTATAAAAATGTTCATAATTATTATATCCTTCTGGTTTAAGTTGTCTATCTGTACGGTATGGAAGAAAAAGTTGTAATAAACTTTGATAAAATTTTTCTGGACTTTTTGTCACTGAGAATCGGGCAAAACGGACTATAGCAGGTTGAGTGCGTGTTCTTTTCACAATGAAACCCAAGTTGTTTTGTAACATAATTTTATTGGAAGTAGGTTCACTTTTGTATGCAATTCGGTACTCTGACGCAAATGTGGCTAAGCAGATATCGTTAAAAAAAGGCTGATTTGGTCTATTCTTGTAACGATCAACAAAACTTGTCATCCACATCTCTTCACTTTTCAGATTTTGAGAGTTCAACTTGTTTTGTATAATGCTAAGTGGCAAACTCATACGAACAGTATCATCACCTGTAGGAATAAACTGAACATTCCTTGAACACTCTTTTAAGTGCATATTGGTTAATCTATAAACTGCTTCCTGTGCACTAACTTCTCGATTGTGTAAATACACGGTCCCTAATTTTTTCAAAGCTTGTTTTGCATCCACATTACCCTGAGATGTTGATTCTCGTTGGGCATTAGCTAACAACAAACCCATTTCCCTTTCAGATTTGGAAATGTAGGAAATGATATAAACAATGCAGGCATAAGCATCTGTTACATATTGAATGTCCATATTAGCATTCCAACACTGAAGGCCAAACTTATTATACTGATTAACCCACACTTCATTTAATTGTCGTTTCAAGACTATGTGTGTAGTATTATTTATGCACTTATATGCCATCTCAAACAATTTCTGATTTATTCCAACACTATCAAACAAACTTTGTACAGAATCTATCTTCTCTTCTAAAACAGCTGTCTTAACTGCTGTCATTATGCCACGAGCATATTCTACATTGACGTCATCATTTACATTTCCACTTCTGGTTTTATCTTGAGAACGATTTGTACAATCACTATTATCGGGCACGTCTTTCTCAGACACATCTACTTTTCGTCGACATATGAATGTTTGCATTGACGGTGGCTTAGGAAAGTTAAATCGACAGACTGTGTTTTTCTTTTTGCATGTTTTAGAATGATGTTTACTGTGACATTGTACAGATGTGACAATACTGTGCAAGTTCTCATCTTCAATGGGTAATTCACAAGCAGAGGTGTCAAAAGTATTCACATTCATTACTCAAGTAGAAGTATAGATACTAGGGTTTAAAAAGACTTCTGTAGAAGTTGAAGTATCAACTCAAGCTTTTCACTCAAGTAAAAGTATAAAAGTACTGGTTTCAAAACTACTTAAAGTATAAAAGTAAAAGTAATGTAAGGAAAAAAAATGCCATTAAGGAAAAAGCTTAGGCCGCGCCACAGGGGCCTTTATAGTGCACTACCCCAGCTCCTCAAAAAAACACATTTTTCTAAAGGCCATATTTGACTATAATTATATTAAAATGTTGATGTTGAAAAATGTGGGATGATGCACTAGGCTACCTGTTTCAGCCGTATATATGCCCATAGAAAATTAATTTTCTAAATAAATAAGCTAAATAAGTGGAGGAATCAGGAAATTAATAGGATAATGTATTAAGGTTTTTAGTCTATACTGACCTTAACAATACGTAAATTAATTAATTCTGTAATGTTGCAAATAACTAATAAAGACATGGTGGCAGTTTAACAGAGACTTAACTTTACTCCGCTCATAGTGCAATGCAATAGTGCAATACTGTGTTGTTCCTTGCTTTTTGAAGAAGCCAAACACATGTCTGCATCTTTCATTGAAGTGATATAGTTCACCATAGGCGTAATTTGCGGGTGGGACGGGTGGGACATGTCCCCACCACTTTTTGCTAGGGTCGATATTGTCCCCACCACTTTTGAAACTTCTCGCGGCACGAATGTACAAATACAAATAAATAAACATCTCCAGTTAACTAGCAGAGCATTCATTTAGTTCGTTTGTAAGCTGAACCGCTGAAATGTGTTGTTTTTGAAATCAAGTGGTCAAAGTGCTCGTTGCCGCAGCGATCAGTGGCGCTGATACTGTATTCTCTTGTGGCTCGCGCACAGTCTTCACTCGGACGCGCGCTTCAATCCGTTGTGGAGACTCTCTATTCGTTCCGGTGAAATTACCAAACAAAATGCATACAAACGTATGCTTGCCTGATATACAACCACTGATAAACATAATCGGTTTTAATGACAAGAGAAAAAAAAAAAACCTATACGAGTGTGGATTAGAACCCACAACCTCTGACACGCTTGGCAAAAATTCTACCACTGGACCACATTTTTGTTATGGATTTACTCACACCAACATATCAAACCTCATTAAACGACAAATTAAACCCATGCACTATTTCAATCGATTGCTGGACATCGTAATGTTATTGTACATACATCGATTTATGATTTAGCATTCATAACCCCCCCCCCGTTTAAAAAAAAAATAAACGTCCCACCCACTTTTTAAAACAAAGTTACGCCACTGTAGTTCACCCAAAAATGAAAATCATTTACTCACCCTCAGACTGTTTCAATCCTGTATGAATTTATTTCTTCTGATGAACACAAAAGAATATATTTTGAAGAATGTCGATAACCAGACAGTGGATGGACCCCATTGACTTTCATAGTAGGAAAAAAAAATACTATGGAAGTCAATAGCTACCATCAACTGTCGACATTCTTCAAAATATCTTCTTTTGTGTTCAGCAGGAGAAAGAAAATGGTTTGAAACAACTCGAGAGTGAGTAAATGATGACAGAATTTTAATTTTTAACTAAGTGAAGTAATCATTTACAGAAATTAACTGTTGGCATACGTTTCACAGAGTCTCTCACTCACTCACTCACTCTCTCGCTCACGCTCGCACACACACACACACACATACACTCTCTCTCTCTCTCTCTCTCTCACACACACACACACACACACACACATACACACACACACACACACACACACACACACACACACACACACACACTAACTAACGATTATGTTAGTGTTATGTTACGATTGTCATTATATTGTAAAAACGTCTGTCCCCAAATCAATATTTGACGCGATTTGCCCCGTATTCTTGAGCACAGAACTGTTGATTTCTCCCTCGCTTACCGCATCTAGGTTTCCTTAGGACTCGGAGGAGTTTTGGCGCTTCGCACAACCAAATGTACATGTAGCTACAGCCTCTCACAAGTTAGAAAGAAAACACAAAGCCAATCAGTTTAGCGATGTCTGTTCAGGAGGCGGGACTCAGATCTCTTAACCGTTTGTGTAATTGGCCAATTTTTTTTTTTAACGACGTCAAGCCGGAATGAAAACAAGCCGAAATGAACTAGGAGTAACGAGGCTATTTTTAAAATGTATGGAGTAGAAAGTACAGATAATTGCGTAAAAATGTAAGGAGTAGAAGTAAAAAGTCGTCTGAAAAATAATTACTCAAGTAAAGTATAGATACTCAAAATTTCTACTTAAGTAATGTAACGAAGTATTTGTACTTCGTTACTTGACACCTCTGTTCACAAGTAACATATTTATCTATAAAGTCAACAACCTCCTCATCAGAATTTTTATCTATTTGTGGAGCATTTTTGATCCAAAACAAACAATGAACATGGGGAGAACCACGTTGTTGAAATTCAACCCTATAAAAATAATCTACAATTTCTCCTATGGGGTGAAGAGGTGACATAAGCACCTCTTTTAAAAAACAATGCCACCTAAAATCAAATATGCGAGCTGCAGTAACAGGATTACGACGCAAAAGCTCACATTTGTCAGCCCATTCTAGCTGGTCTAAAGTTTCTTGTCTTCCCTCATGTTTTAAAATACTTGACATCAAATTTGTCCATCTCTTGTCAGCAGATGAAAATGAGCAAAACCAAGTGGGAATGCCCAACTGTCTAACCATAGCAAACAAATCTTTTTGCACACCTTGCCAGAATGATGGAGTTCCTCTGATGGGTTTCAAAAACCTGTACCCTTCATCAAAATTAAGTACTTGCCTCAAGGACTCTGTGTCTTTAAACATGTCACTTGGTATGGATTTACTACAGCCATGTCCTTTCCTTAGAGCAATAGATACACTAGACACTACCTTTTCAACTTCGGACAAATACTGTGCATAAAAAATGTATTCAACATTTTGCGCAAATCTTCCATCTGCATGCAAAATTCTATCATTAAAATAGCGTGACAATGTTAATCTCTGTGCCCTTTTGTCGTGATAAATTGAACTACCATCTGGAAATAAAACAGGAAAACATTTTGCCTCGTTTGTTTCATCAGCAAGCATTTTCACTGGATTATTCCCTTCAGCAGGAGCTACACTCAATATCCCATCAAAGTACTGATCAAGGACTTCTTGCCCAATATCTACAGGCTGTAAACACGTGTCCATAAACACACAGTGCTGTTGCCTGTCATGTAACTCCTCATCAACTTGTACATTTTCTGCTTCATTTTCTTCAATGTCATTTTTATCATCTTCATTTTCTTGCCTAGTAAAGTCGTTAAACCAATCATCATTAAAAACTATATCTGAATAAAATTTGTTGCATTGTTTTAAGTAACATAAAGCCTGTCTAATCTTATTTGTATCTACATACTGATACTTTTATAATACCTGATACCTTTATAAGTTAATTTGCGCTTTAACTTCACACATACGAAAGACCCTTCAGCTTCTGTTCTAGGCAAGACATTTGTTGTGTTTTTAACATTAGCTGGCACACAAGTGACAGGACCATGAACTCCATTTTGACCACCTTTTGGTAAAGCCAACATTTTCATAAATGGAATATTCAGTGAAATCAAATGTTGCTCTAAGTTATTAAGGCAACGAAGCTCTTCTGGTATTGGTTGCAATTCCAGATTGTTAACAGCACTTTCTGCTGGCATTTCACCTTTTTTCAACTTAGAATGACAAGTAAAGCAAATCCAAAGCTGACCTTTACATGAATTTGCCAAATCACAGGAAATATTACATTGCTCACCACACGTGTGCAAAAAATTATGTGTAATACATGTGTTGGCTACCAACGACATTGCAGGATTGTTATTGTAATATTCTTTTCTACAACATAATACTTGCTGTTTAAACAACAATCTATGGCAAACACAACAAACAAATTCTAATCCAGAACTAACTTTATCTTCAAATTGTTTTTTGATAAAATCAGATATCTGCTGATTTTGTTTTAATTGTTCTCTTCTCATCTTGTTAATTAGGGCCCGAGCACCGATGGTGTGAGGACCCTCTTGGAATTGCTCTGTTTATTATTATTATTATTATTATTATTATTATTCTTCTTCTCCGCATTGAATTGCATTTTTGAGGGCCTAAACATGCGCGAAAACTCACGAAACTTTGCACACGCGTCAGAACTGGCGAAAATTTACATCTGATATAGGTTTCAGAATTGGACGGGGCAAAACGGCTCGATAGCGCCACCTATAAAAGTTCAACGGAGTGCGCCTCCCGCAACGTTCCACGTACGTGCACGAAATTCGGTACATACATGTAATGACCTAATACCTACAAAAAAGTCTCTTGGAGCATAGCCCTAAACCCAACAGGAAGTCAGCCATTTTGAACTTCCTCCCAGATTTTTGTGCAGTTTTTGACATTTTCAGGCCTCATACTTTAACGAACTCCTCCTACAGTTTTAATCTGATCATCTTCAAATTTGGTGAGTGTAATCTTAAGGCCTTTGCGACGTTAAATTGCGAAGATCTTGAGTTTTCGTCGAAGGGCGGGTCCTCGGCGGCCTGACAAATTTTGATGTTTCGCCATGAAACAGGAAGTTGCTGTAACTCAGGCATGGAATGTCCAATCTGCCCCAAACTTCATACGTTTGATAAGAGTTCTGTCCTGAACACATGACCATGCTCATATTCAGTTATAGTCATAGCGCCACCTGCTGGCAACAGGAAGTGACATGTTTAACACTGTTATGGACTCCTAATAACATATAAAAAAGTGCCAGCAAGTGCTAAACATGCTAACAACATACTAGAAGCATGCTAAAACATGCTAGCAAACTCTTAGCTAAGTGCTAAAGCATGCTATTATTGCAATTAAATAGGAATTTGCTGTAACTCAGGCATGGAATGTCCAATCTGCCCCAAACTTCACACTTTTGATAAGCGTTCTGTCCTGAACATATCTACATGAGAATATTCAGTTATAGTAATAGCGCCACCTACTGGTAACAGGAAGTGTCATGTTTAACACGTTGATGCCATTCTAGCAACATGTTAAAAATGCCATTGACTTCTAAACATGCTAGAAACATGTTAAAACATACTAGCAATACTTAGCTAAGTGCTAAAGCATGCTAATTCAATGAAACAGGATGTTGTTGTTACTCAAGAAGGCAATGTCCAATCTGCGCCAAACTTCACACTTTTAATAAACGTTCTGTCCTGAACACATGACCATGCTCATATTCAGTTATAGTCATAGCGCCACCTGCTGGCAACAGGAAGTGACATGTTTAACACTGTTATGGACTCCTAATAACATATAAAAAAGTGCCAGCAAGTGCTAAACATGCTAACAACATACTAGAAGCATGCTAAAACATGCTAGCAAACTCTTAGCTAAGTGCTAAAGCATGCTATTATTGCAATTAAATAGGAATTTGCTGTAACTCAGGCATGGAATGTCCAATCTGCCCCAAACTTCACACTTTTGATAAGCGTTCTGTCCTGAACATATCTACATGAGAATATTCAGTTATAGTAATAGCGCCACCTACTGGTAACAGGAAGTGTCATGTTTAACACGTTGATGCCATTCTAGCAACATGTTAAAAATGCCATTGACTTCTAAACATGCTAGAAACATGTTAAAACATACTAGCAATACTTAGCTAAGTGCTAAAGCATGCTAATTCAATGAAACAGGACTTTGTTGTTACTCAAGAAGGCAATGTACAATCTACCCCAAACGTCACACGTTTGATAAGAGTTATCTCTTGAACACATGTCCATGCTCATATTTAGTTATAGTCATAGCGCCACCTGCTGGCAACAGGAAGTGACGTTTAACACTGTTCTTGACTCCTAATAACATATAAAAAAATGCCAGTAGGTGCTAAACATCCTACCAACATACTATAGACATGCTAAAACATACTAGCAAACACTTAGCTAAGTGCTAAAGAATGATATTACTGCAATTAAATATGAATTTGCTGTAACTCAGGCATGGAATGTCCAATCTGCCCCAAACTTCACACTTTTGATAAGCGTTCTGTCCTGAACACATGACCATGCTTATATTCAGTTACAGTCATAGCGCCACCTGCTGGCAACAGGAAGTGACATGTTTAACACTGTTATGGACTCCTAATAACATATAAAAAAGTGCCAGCAAGTGTTAAACATGCTAACAACATACTAGAAACATGCTAAAACATGCTAGCAAACTCTTAGCCAAGTGCTAAAGCATGCTATTATTGCAATTAAATAGGAATTTGCTGTAACTCAGGCATGGAATGTCCAATCTGCCCCAAACTTCACACTTTTGATAAGAGTCATGGCCTGAACACATCTACATGAGAATGTTCAATTATAGTAATAGCGCCACCAACTGGCAACAGGAAGTGACATGTTTAACACGTTGATGCCGTTCTAGCAACATGTTAAAAATGCCATTGAGTTCTAAACATGCTAGAAACATGTTAAAACATGCTAACAATGCTTAGCTAAGTGCTAAAGCATGCTAATTCAATGAAACATGACTTTGTTGTTACTCAAGAAGGCAATGTCCAATTTGCACCAAACTTCACACGTTTGATAAGAGTTCTGTCCTGAACACACATCCAAGCTCATATTCAGTTATAGTCATAACGCCACCTACTGGCAACAGAAACTGACATGGTTAACACAGTAATGCAGTACTAACCACATAATTATTGTGTACTAAGCATGCTAGAAACACACTAAACATGCTAGCAACACTTAGCTGAGTCATGAAGCATGCTATTATCACCATTATACAAAACATTTTGTAACTGACTTTGACATACTCTTACTATATATACCTCCTTAAATGTACATTTCCCAACCATGCTCTGTCTTCCTAAAGCCACCGAGTGTTGATGGCACGGGTGCGAGGGCCCTTTCATCGCTGCTTGCAGCTTTAATTCTTTTTATATTTACTTTGTGCAATAAATTGTTGTGATACTTTAAGTTACTTGCTTGCAACGGTTTCGTTCCAATGAACTGCAGTAGCGAAGGCGACATCTAGTGTATACATCTATACCCGCATAGATATATACACTAGATGTCGCTTGGCTACGGTTTCGTTCCAATGAACTGCAGTAGCCAAGGCGACATCTATGTATACATCTATACCCGCCCGCGCCGTCAGATCATTTGGACGTGTGCTGTTTTCAAGAAATAACAACGATATAAATACTGTTCGTTTTCTCACACAAACCGCTCGTTTCGTGTCTTAGGCCATCAATGTGTACTTACGATGGGGAATTGTTTCATTTGGACGATGGGGAATTGTTTTAATTTGGACTCTGTGCATGCTCTCTGAGACAGTGACCATCGACCTGCATTATATGACTGACAGACAAGAACGGTTTGACCTAAAAATATCAAAATTGAAACTACAGCGGAAACAAAGACACCTACATCTTGGATGCCCTTGAGGTAAGCTAAAACATATCAAAAATTAATTTCAAAGTGAACTATCCCTTTAAAGTGTCATCCAAAATGTAAGACCACTCATAAGTAAAAATAAAATGTTTTAAGATTTTTCTGACCTTAAATAAAATAAAATAAAATGTAAGACTTTTTATGGATCCACAGGAACTCTGTAAACATTTTAATTTGCATGAAAATTGCTAATGTATGAATAATTTAAGTTTAAATAATTTATGACAAACACAACAAACAAACTGTAACCCAGAACTAAATGCATCTTCAAATTGTTGAAGATATCTGACAAAATGGCTTTTAGATTTTAGTCATTTTTAACAATGTATGTGCTTATACTGAATTATGTTAATTTTAACTTTTTTTCTTGAACTTAGTCAATGTTTTCAATTAGAAAAAATCATGTATATGCTTACTCTCAATTGTTGAGCAAACAGAAATCTTTTTTTTTTTTAAGAAATTACAAGGATACATCAACTTGCTTAAAATTGTAATTGTATATTATAACAAATGTATTTTACTAAATTAGCTTATTAAAATAATTTTGAAAAGATCATGTAACAGTGAAGGCTGGAGCAATAATGATGAAAATGCAGGTTTACCATTACAGGAACACTTTAAAAAAAATTTTTTTTAAACTTCTAATAATATTTAATAATATTATTTCTGTAGTACTTTTTTATTACAATAGTACTACATAGTACTAAATAGTACTTTAGTAAAATAGACAGCTTGGTAAGAGTTGTTCATTTCAGTTGTTAATATTGTTTGTAATTTTACAGAGTTGTATGTACAATTAAAAAAAATATTATTTTATTGTCTGCTAATTATTTAAAAAAAAAGTACTTTTCTGAACACAAATGATGAACAAATGAATATTTTAAACATTCGAAAGAGAAATGCCACTCCAAAACATGGATGTCCATTTTGTTTTTACCTTAAAGGGTAAACTAAACCTTAAAACAACTTTTTTTAGTTAATGATCTGTAAGACTGGGGCTATATTAACTCTGTTCATTGATTCAAGTAATGTTTTGACATTTGGGTTTAAAGTGTTTTAATTCTACAATATATGGTGTAAAAACGTCTGAGTGCTGCCCTCTTCAGGTTGAACAGTGGCTACTGCAGTTGAATTTTCCTATCGGAAGTTATTGTGGCCGGTCACGTCAGAGGGAACCAGCTAACCACGCCCTTGCCTACAGAGAGATACGTCTCAGATGCACGCCCTTCGCTGGGCTGTGCCCACTTTTCCAGCATTTTTCAAATATTGCCAGTGGGTGGAGTCAGGCTCTGACCGTTACCCTTTAACAAACGAGTAAATAAAACACTTAAAATATAAATATCACGGGATGTAATTTATGTAGTCTTTCTTGACTCACAATGTCTCTTGTTAACCATAATTTAAATCAAAATGGAGTAGGCTAGTGTGTGAGACACATTGAAAAAGCCAACCAATCGTTTTCTAAGCGTGTCGCGCATCAACGGGGAACAATAGAATAAAACAACACAGAATTATAAAAGATTCAAACAGCCAAACACGCGAAAGGTTTAAATCACAAAGTGAAGTAAAAAAAAAACTGGCTATGCTGAGGTTATGGTCATTTTTGCACGGACTGCTTACAGAAAGTTAATGAGACATCGGAAACTGCAGCTTGTTGTTTTATTTATTTAACAAAAGCACAATCTGAATCTATTTTGTTTATGTTGTGAGAGTAAAAATATAAAAACAAGTTTCTTAATCTGTTTGGCCAGTATTTTAGTTTTCCCCGCTGTTAAAAGGGGAAACAGCTTTATGATTTAACGTTAAAAAGGCTAAGTTTATCTTTAAAATGTTTTTTTTTTTAAACATACAATTCCACATACCGTGATGAAAAACTCTTCGAAATCGTAGAACTCGTAGAGATGTCTCCGAAGAATCCAGTAAAAGGAACGATAGTCCAATACTTCTTGTTAGACAGTCCAGTCCTTGCTGTTTTACGGAAATACGTAGAATTGTGCTGCAAAAGTCTTCTTCTTCTTCTTATAGGATTCCGGCAGTGTAGACGCTTGCTGCAAAAGTCCTCCTGTTTATGCGAAAATGAGGTGACGTGGTGAAGTCGTCCTGACCTGCACGTAAAGTGATGATTCATGAGTCATGCGCCAACATGGGGGCGTTTGAAACGCCCCCAAGATTGC
>NW_028296441.1:0-70000 GCF_964197995.2 Scardinius erythrophthalmus
AGGGCAGTAGAAGACCACTTATTGGCTCACTTTCACTTTAAACCAGTTTTCTGCACTAAAGCAAACCAGTTTTTCCATGTTAACTCAATGCATGCTTACACACACACACACACACACAAACACACACACACACACACACACACACACACACACACACACACATACACACACAGCATAGTTAACCATGATTTACCACGATATACCACGTTCTAGTATTATTTACCAGGAGATAAACGACAATCTAGGATTATTTACTTTGATTTACCATGTTTCTAGCCTGATTTATCACATTACTAGCAATTATTTGAAGTGTCAGTGCAAATAAAGTGGTTAACACTGACAAAATATGATTGTGTTATAATAGTTATTGCTATATAAGTGATTTTTTTAGTGTGTATTCAAGTATGAATGCAAGCACATGTTGAAATATTTCATTAATAAGTAGAATGGCCAGCAGAGGGCAGTAGAAGACCACTTATTGGCTCACTTTCACTTTAAACCAGTTTTCTGCACTAAAGCAAACCAGTTTATCCATGTTAACTCAATGCATGCTTACACACACACACACACACACACACACACACACACACACACACACACACACACACACACACACACACACACACACACACACACACACACACACACACAGCATAGTTAACCATGATTTACCATGATTTACCACATTACTAGCAATTATTTGAAGTGTCAGTGCAAATAAAGTGATTAACACTGACAAAATATGATTATGTTATAATAGTTATTGCTATATAAGTGATTTTTAGTGTGTATTCAAGTATAAATGCAAGCACATGTGGAAAAATTTAATTAAGTAGAATGGCCAGCAGAGGGCAGTAGAAGACCACTTATTGGCTCACTTTCACTTTAAACCTCATGATTTTGACCAGTTTTCTGCACTAAAGCAAACCAGTGTTTCCATGTTAACTCAATAATGCATACTTGCTACATATGCTACACACAATAATGCTACACACACACACACACACACACACACACACACACACACACACACACACACACACACACACACAAATGTTTCAGTGATATTGGTGTCACATTCACCTTCATCACATTCACCTTCTGTCTTCATCACATTCACCATCTGTCGTCATCACCTGCACCTGCTCCTCATCACCCTCCTCATCATCACCTGCTCCTCATCATCATAACCGTCACCTGTTGTCCTTGTCTTGATCTGTGTATTTAAGTTCCCCTCTCATCCATTATCATTGTCGGTTATTGTTTGTGCACTAGCACTCTGTTATGTTTGTTTTATTTGTATATAAAACCTTTGTTATATTTGTACCACACACACACACACACACACACACACACACACACACACACACACACACACACACACACACACACACACACACACACACACACACACACACACACACACACACACACACCATCATTTATCATGATTTACCATGGCTGATACCAATACCAATATGAGAAAATGACTATTTTAAACAGCAGGGGGCAGTAAAATACCACTTATTGGCTTAACATGCCATTAATTCATATCATTTTCACCTTTTTAACTGTTATAGAGGCAAATTTTGTCCGATCTGTCTGAAAATTTTCATGCTTGTTCAGGGTGATATTTCACACGTTCTGACTTGTTTTTAAGAAGGTCTGAGCATTGATTAAAGAGATATAGGCTTTCGGGGACACTTGGTAAAGGCCAGATTTTGAAGTGAACCTATTATAGCTATCCAAATGAAGTAGTTCAACTTTTTCTGACAATTATTGATCTAGTGAGTCCAGAGAATTGTATTGCACTAGTTTTGAACATTATGATATGAAAATTATATGATCAGAGATGGAAAAGACCATTTACAGCCAATACAGGCAGTTTACCATAGGAAATATATGATTTTAAAGCTTTTTAACAGTTATAGCGCCACCTATCGTCCGATCTCCATAGAATTTTTCATGCTTGTTAATGATGTTATGTCACATATGCTGACCAATTTTTGTGAAGTTCTGAGTTTTTATTTAGGATTTATAGGCTTTTTAATGTATTTTGACACGCCCATTTTATAAATTACCCTATTACAGCCATCCAAATGCAAAAGTTCAACTTTTTTTTGATAATTATTGATCTAGAGAGTCCAGAGAATTGTCCTAGACTGGTCTGGTTCCGATCGGGCAAAAAACCTAGGACTAGTTCGCAAAAGTAGGTTTTTAACATATTAATGAATAATTAATGAACAGTTTGATTGACAGCAATGGTTCTTGAGGCAAAGTTGTTCAGGATGAGGAGATCTATCAAATGATATGCATATTGTGTGGATATTTGTAACACCACGTGATTACAGAGCCGTAAAACTCGTTAGCGCCAACTAGTGGCCGATTTCTTTCAAAATTCTTACAGACCTTTAGGGCCATGAGCCGAACATGCCCATTGAGTTTCGTTCCGATCGGCCTCCGTTAACCTTGTCTAATAGGTGCTCAAACTTCGTTGGCCAATGGCGGCCATGTTTTTTGAGATACGCCAATGTCCTCATAGACATACATGGCACCTTGGACCAAGACACTGCATACCAATTTTCAAGTCAATCGGACTAACGGTCAGGTGGTTATAGCCTGTTTTATGTTTTTTTCATTTTATAGCGCCACCATGAGGCCAATCGTCGCGATTTTTTTACTGTGACCCCAGAGTAAGCTCATACACATGTGTACCAAGTTTGGTGAAGATACCTCATTTACATCGGGAGTTATAGCCATTTTAGTAAAATAGGCCCCTCCCACAACGTACGTTTTGGCGCCCCTTAGCGACCGTGAATCGAAATTTCCACTTTTTTTCGATAATTATTGATATTCAGTCTCCAGAGAACATTTCTGCACTAGTTTGGTTCCAATCGGGCAAAAAACCAGGGACTAGTTCGCAAAAGTAGATTTTTGACAAAATTCAAAATGGCGGAAAATCTATCATGGCGGAAATGAAATCGGAGATATACGTTTTGTTCGTCAGGCGTCCAGCTTTCCAATGATATAAGACACTTGAGTCTACGACATACGGTCTAGGAGTTATGAGCAGTTTCGCGCTTTTGGTTGTTATAGCGCCACCTATGGGCCAATTGGGGTCATAATCTCTGAACCTTTCCTCGATTTTTGTACTACCATCTGTCAAAGTTTCAAAGTTCCAGCTCTTACGGTTTGGGCTGCACGATGCGTTTTACGGCGGAATAATAATAATAATAATAATTAAAGCTGCAAGCAGCATTTATCGGGGTTCAAGCAGTTAAGGCCTTTAAGGCCTTTAAGCACAAAAACATCAAAAGACATCAAGTTTTATTTAGCAAGCATGTAACCACTGACATCATAGATGGAAAATACCATGTTTTAGCATGATTTACCATGATTTACCATGATTTACCCTGTTCTAGCATAGTTGACCATGAATTTATCTTAGTTTACCTTGATTTACCATGTTCTAGCATGATTTACCATGATATACCACATTGTAGCATGATTTACTATAGTTTATCATGATTTACCATGGTTTACCATGATTTACCATGGTTTACCATGATTTACCCTGTTCTAGCATAGTTTACCATGATTTACCATGGTTTACCATTATTTACCCTGTTCTAGCATGATTTACCATAATATACCACGTTCTAGAATGATTTATCAGGATTCTAGCATGATTTACCTTGATACACCACATTTTAGATTTATTTACTATGATTTACCATGCTTCTAGCGTGATTTACCATGATTTACAACACGTGAAGTGTCAGTGCAAATGAAGTGATAAACACTGACAAAATATGATTTTGTTATAATAGTTATTGTTATATAAGTGATTTTATAAGTGTCTAGAGTGACGCAAAATCACCTGTGAAAAGACTTCATTAATAAGTAGAATGGCCAGCAGAGGGCACTAGAAGACCACTTATTGGCTCAGGTTCACTTTAAATTTCATTATTTTCACCAGTTTTCTCCACTAAAGCTAAACACGGAATGGTTGCAGGAAGGCACGCGGAGACAAGGATGAACATACAAGATGCAGGTTTAATAGGAATTAAACTCAGGATATCGGAACAGGCAGCAACACACTCTAATTACAGCATAGAACTGACAAAGAACAAGGCAAAACTCAGGGCTTAAATACATGGGAGAACTGATCAGGGAAACAAGACACAGCTGACAAGACTAACGAGGAAACAGGTGTGACAGATGCACTAAATGACAGTTACCGTGGAAACCAAGGAGTGGCGGGAAAACAGAACAAAGGAAGACATGTGATCAGAGACAACAATACTCAGACAGAACACAACTGTGACAAAAGCAAACCAGTTTTACCATTTTAACTTAATGCATGCTTACACACACACACACACACACACACACACACACACACACACACACACACACACACAAAGACAAATGTTGTTGTTGTTGTTTTTTCAATGCTATTGGGATATGTCATTATGAAAATATATTTGAATGGTCAATTAACATTTCACAAAGTCTTTGTAAGCTATTAATCAGACGATTCAGAATTTATTCAGAAACCTAAGACTACACACACATTATGTTGTAGATACAGACAGTTGAACTATATGATGTGATCAAACTGTCAGTACTAATACTTTAACAGATAGATTTTGACTAAATGTAATTGTAAATGTTAAAATAGGGATTTTATAAAGTCTAAATATAAATTATAGAACAATATGACAAAATTCCTATTTTAAACAGCAGGGGGCAGTAAAATATCACTTATTGGCTTAACATGCCATTATATTCATATCATTTTCACCTTTTTAACTGTTATAGAGGCAAATTTTGTCCGATCTGTCTGAAAATTTTCATGCATGTTTAGAGTGATATTTCACATGTTCTGACTTGTTTTTAAGAAGGTCTGAGTAATTCATTAAAGAGATATAGGCTTTCGGGGACACTTGGTAAAGGCTACATTATGAAGTGAACCTATTATAGCTATCCAAATGAAGTAGTTCAACTTTTTCTGACAATTATTGATCTAGTGAGTCCAGAGAATTGTATTGCACTAGTTTTGAACATTATGATATGAAAATTATATGATCAGAGATGGAAAAGACCATTTACAGCCAATACAGGCAGTTTACCATAGGAAATATATGGTTTTAAAGCTTTTTAACAGTTATAGCGCCACCTATCGTCCGATCTCCATAAAATTTTGCATGCTTGTTAATGATGTTATGTCACATATGCTGACCAATTTTTGTGAAGTTCTGCATTTTCATTTATGATTTATAGGCTTTTGACTGTATTTTGCCACGCCCATTTTATAAATGACCCTATTACAGCCATCCAAATGCAAAAGTTCAACTTTTTTTGATAATTATTGATCTAGAGAGTCCAGAGAATTGTCCTAGACTGGTCTGGTTCCGATCGGGCGAAAAACCTAGGACTAGTTCGCAAAAGTAGGTTTTAGACATATTCGTGAATATTTAATGAACGGTTTGATTGACAGCAATGGTTCTTGAGGCAAAGTTGTTCAGCATGAGCAGATCTATCAAATGATATGCATATTGTGTGGATGAGTGTAACACCACGTGATTACAGAGCCATAAAACTCGTTAGCGCCAACTAGTGGCTGATTTCTTTCAAAATTCTTACAGACCTCTAGGGCCATAAGACGAACATGCCCATCGAGTTTCGTTCCGATCGGCCTCCGTTAACCTTGTCTAATCGGTGCTCAAACTTCATTGGCCGATGGCGGCCATGTTTTTTGAGATACGCCAATGTCCTCATAGACATACATGGCACCTTGGACCAAGACACTGCATACCAATTTTCAAGTCAATCGGACTAACGGTCAGGTGGTTATAGCCTGTTTTATGTTTTTTTCATGTTATAGCGCCACCATGTGGCCAATCGCCGCGATTTTTTTACTGTGACCTCAGATTGACCTCTTACACATGTGTACCAAGTTTGGTTAAAATACCTCTTTTACTTCTGGAGTTATAGCCATTTTAGTAAAATAGGCTCCTCCCACAACGTTAATTTTGCACCCCCTAGCAACCATGAATCGAAATTTCAACTTTTTTTCGATAATTATTGATCTTCAGTCTCCAGAGAACAATTCTGCACTGGTTTGTTTCCGATCGGGCGAAAACCCAGGGACTAGTTCGCAAAAGTAGATTTTCGACAAAATTCAAAATGGCGGAAAATCTATCATGGCGGAAATAAAATCGGAGATATACATTTTGTTCGTCAGGCGTCCAGCTTTCCAATGATATAAGACACTTGAGTCTATGACTTACGGTCTAGGAGTTATGAGCAGTTTCGCGCTTTTGGTTGCTATAGCGCCACCTATGGGCCAATCGGGGTCATAATTTGATAACCTCTCCTCGATTTTTGTACTACCATATGGCAAAGTTTCAAAGCTCTAGCCCTTACGGTTTGGGCTGCACGATGCGTTTTACGGCAGAATAATAATAATAATAATAATAATTAAAGCTGCAAGCAGCATTTATCGGGGTTCAAGCATTTAAGGCCTTTAAGCACATAAGCATTTAAGACATTAAGTTTTATTTGTAAAGCTTTTAACCACTGAAATAATAGATGGAAAAGACCATTTACAGCCAAAACAGGCAATTTACCATAGGAAATATATGGTTTTCAAAGCTTTTTAACAGTTATAGCGCCACCTATCGTACGATCTTCATGAAATTTTACATGCTTGTTTAGACTGTTATGGTACATATGCTCACCAATTTTTGTGAAGTTCTGAGTTTTCGTTTAGGATTTATAGGCTTTTAAATGCATTTTGCCACGCCCATTTTCATTATGACCCAATATACCCATGCGAAAAATGCTAAAGTTGAACTTTTTTTGATAATTATTGATCTAGAGAGTCCAGAGAATTACCCTAGACTGGTCTTGTTCCGATCGGGCAAAAAACCTAGGACTAGTTCGCAAAAGTAGGTTTTTAACATAATTGCGAATATTTAATGAACGGTTTGATTGACAGCAATGGTTCTTGAGGCAAAGTTGTTCAGCATGAGCAGATCTATCAAATGATATGCATTTTGTGACAATAAGTGTAACACCACGTGATTACAGAGCCATAAAACTCGTTAGCGCCAACTAGTGGCCGATTTCTTTCAAAATTCTTACAGACCTCTAGGGCCATGAGTTGAACATGCCCATCGAGTTTCGTTCCGATCGGCCTCCGTTAACCTTGTCTAATAGGTGCTCAAATTTCATTGGTCGATGGCGGCCATGTTTTTCGAGATACGCCAAAGTCCTCATAGACATACATGGCACCTTGGACCAAGACACTGCATACCAATTTTCAAGTCAATCGGACAAACGGTCACGTGGTCATAGCCCTTTTCATGTTTTTTTTCATGTTATAGCGCCACCTAGTGATCAATCGTCGACATTTTTTTACTATGACCCCAGATTGAACTCTTACACATGTGTACCAAGTTTGGTGAAGATATCTCATTTCCTTTTCGAGTTATAGCCATTTTAGTAAAATAGGCTCCTCCCACAACATTAATTTATCACCCCCTAGCGACCAGGAATCGAAATTTCGACTTTTTTTCGATAATTATTGATCTTCAGACTCCAAAGAACATTTCTGCACTGCTTTGGTTCCGATCGGGTGAAAAACCAGGGACTAGTTCGCAAAAGTAGGTTTTTGACAAAATTCAAAATGGCGGAAAAATTTGCATACCTGAAATAAAATCGGAGATATACGTTTTGACCTTCAGGCGTCCAGCTTTCCAATGATATAGGACACTTGAGTCTACGACATACGGTCTAGGAGTTATGAGCAGTTCCGCGCTTTTGGTTGCTATAGCGCCACCTATGGGCCAATCTGGGTCATACTTTGATAGGTTCTCCCCAAATTGAGGACTACCATTTGGCCAAGTTTCAAGGTTCCAGCTCTTACGGTTTGGGCTGCACGATGCGTTTTAGGGGAGAATAATAATAATAATAATAATAAAAATCAGTACAATTACAATAGGGTTTCAGCACTTCGTGCTTGAACCCCTAATAAAAATCAGCACAATTACAATAGGGTTTCAGCACTTCGTGCTTGAACCCCTAATTAAAGCTGCAAGCAGCATTTATCGGGGTTCAAGCTATTAAGGCGTTTAAGGTTTTTTAAGCACAAAAGCATCAAAAGTTATTAAGTTTTATTTATTAATCAGATGAATCAGAATTTATACCGAAACCTAAGACTACACACACACATTATGTTGTAGATACAGACATTTGAACTATATGATGTGATCAAACTGTCAATACTAATACTTTAACAGATGGATTTTGACTAAATGTAATTGTAAATGTTAAAATAGTGATTTTATAAAGTCTAAATATAAATTATAGAACAATATGACAAAATGACTATTCTAAACAGCAGGGGGCAGTAAAATACCACTTATTGGCTTAATATGCCATTATATTCATATCATTTTCACCTTTTTAACTGTTATAGAGGCAAATTTTGTCCGATCTGTCTGAAAATTTCCATGCATGTTCAGAGTGATATTTCACATGTTCTGACTTGTTTTTAAGAAGGTCTGAGCATTGATTAAAGAGAAATAGGCTTTCGGGGACACTTGGTAAAGGCCACATTTTGAAGTGAACCTATTATAGCTATCCAAATGAAGTAGTTCAACTTTTTCTGACAATTATTGTTCTAGTGAGTCCAGAGAATTGTATTGCACTAGTTTTGAACATTATGATATGAAAATTATATGATCAGAGATGGAAAAGACCATTTACAGCCAATACAGGCAATTTGCCATGGGATATATATGGTTTTAAAGCTTTTTAACAGTTATAGCGCCACCTATGGTCCGATCTCCATAAAATTGTTTACTGTGACCTCAAATTGAACCCATACACATGTGTACTGAGTTTGGTGAAGATATCTCATTTACTTCTTGAGTTATAGCCATTTGAGTAAAATAGGCTCCTCCCACAACGATTTGCCACATTCTAGAATTATTTAATATGATTCTAGCATGATTTACTATCATATACCATGTTCCAGATTGATTTATTAGGATTCTAGCATGATTTACCTTGATACACCTCATTTCAGTATTATTTACTATGATTTACAATGTTTCTAGCATGATTAACCACATTAGTTGCAATTATGTGAAGTCTCAGTGCAAATGAGGTGATGAACACTGACAAAATATTATTGTGTTATAATAGTTAGTTATATACGTGATTTTTAGTGTGTGTCCAAGTATGAATGCAAAAGCACATGTAAAATATTTCATTATTAAGTAGAATGGCCAGCAGAGGGCAGTAGAAGACCACTTATTGGCTCACTTTCACTTTAAACCTCATGATTTTGACCAGTTTTCTGCACTAAAGCAAACCAGTGTTTCCATGTTAACTCAATAATGCATACTTGCTACATATGCTACACACAATAATCCTTCACACACACACACACACACACACACACACACACACACACACACACACACACACACACAAATGTTTCAGTGATATTGGTGTCACATTCACCTTCATCACATTCAACTTCTGTCTTCATCACATTCACCATCTGTCGTCATCACCTGCTCCTCATCACCCTCATCATCATCACCTGCTCCTCATCATCATAACCGTCACCTGTTGTCCTTGTCTTGATCTGTGTATTTAAGTTCCCCTCTCACCCATTATCATTGTCGGTTATTGTTTGTGCACTAGCACTCTGTTATGTTTGTTTTCATGTTGGAAAATAAAACCTTTGTTATATTTGTACCCCACACACACACACACACACACACACACACACACACACACACACACACACACACACAAATGTTTCAGTGATATTGGTGTCACATTCACCTTCATCACATTCACCTTCTGTCTTCATCACATTCACCATCTGTCGTCATCACCTGCACCTGCTCCTCATCACCCTCCTCATCATCACCTGCTCCTCATCATCATAACCGTCACCTGTTGTCCTTGTCTTGATCTGTGTATTTAAGTTCCCCTCTCATCCATTATCATTGTCGGTTATTGTTTGTGCACTAGCACTCTGTTATGTTTGTTTTCATGTTGGAAAATAAAACCTTTGTTATATTTGTACCACACACACACACACACACACACACACACACACACACACACACACACACACACACACACACACACACACACACACACACACACACACACACACACACACACACACACCATCATTTATCATGATTTACCATGGCTGATACCAATACCAATATGAGAAAATGACTATTTTAAACAGCAGGGGGCAGTAAAATACCACTTATTGGCTTAACATGCCATTAATTCATATCATTTTCACCTTTTTAACTGTTATAGAGGCAAATTTTGTCCGATCTGTCTGAAAATTTTCATGCTTGTTCAGGGTGATATTTCACACGTTCTGACTTGTTTTTAAGAAGGTCTGAGCATTGATTAAAGAGATATAGGCTTTCGGGGACACTTGGTAAAGGCCAGATTTTGAAGTGAACCTATTATAGCTATCCAAATGAAGTAGTTCAACTTTTTCTGACAATTATTGATCTAGTGAGTCCAGAGAATTGTATTGCACTAGTTTTGAACATTATGATATGAAAATTATATGATCAGAGATGGAAAAGACCATTTACAGCCAATACAGGCAGTTTACCATAGGAAATATATGATTTTAAAGCTTTTTAACAGTTATAGCGCCACCTATGGTCCGATCTCCATAAAATTTGGCATGCTTGTTAATGATGTTATGTCACATATGCTCACCAATTTTTGTGAAGTTCTGAGTTTTCATTTAGGATTTATAGGATTTTTAATGTATTTTGCCACGCCCATTTTATAAATTACCCTATTACAGCCATCCAAATGCAAAAGTTCAACTTTTTTTCGATAATTATTGATCTAGAGAGTCCAGAGAATTGTCCTAGACTGGTCTGGTTCCGATCGGGCGAAAAACCTAGGACTAGTTCGCAAAAGTAGGTTTTTAACATGTTCGCGAATATTTAATGAACGGTTTGATTGACAGCAATGGTTCTTGAGGCAAAGTTGTTCAGCATGAGCAGATCTATCAAATGATATGCATATTGTGTGGATGAGTGTAACACCACGTGATTACAGAGCCATAAAACTCGTTAGCGCCAACTAGTGGCCGATTTCTTTCAAAATTCTTACAGACCTCTAGGGCCATGAGATGAACATGCCCATCGAGTTTCGTTCCGATCGGCCTCCGTTAACCTTGTCTAATAGGTGCTCAACTTCATTGGCCAATGGCGGCCATGTTTTTTGAGATACGCCAATTTCCTCATAGACATATATGGCACCTTGGGCCAAGACACTGCATACCAATTTTCAAGTCAATCGGACTAACGGTCAGGTGGTTATAGCCCTTTTCATGTTTTTTCCATGTTATAGCGCCACCTATTGTTCAATCGTCGCGATTTTTTTACTGTGACCCCAGACTGAACCCATACACATGTGTACCGAGTTTGGTTAAGCTATCTCATTTACTTTTTTGAGTTATAGCCATTTGAGTAAAATAGGCTCCTCCCACAATGTTTATTTTATGCCCCCTAGCGACCATGAATCGAAATTTCGAATTTTTTTTGATAATTATTAATCGTCAGACTCCATAGAACATTTCTGCACTGGTTTGGTTCCGATCGGACAAAAATCCTAGGACTAATTAGCAAAAGCAGTTTTTTGACAAAATTCAAAATGGCGGAAAAATTTCCATACCGGAAATGAAATCGGAGATATACGTTTTGTTCATCACGTTTCCAGCTTTCCAATGATATAAGACACTTGAGTCTACGACATACGGTCTAGGAGTTATGAGCAGTTTCGCGCTTTTGGTTGTTATAGCGCCACCTATGGGCCAATGGGGGTCATAATCTCTGAACCTCTCCTCGATTTTTGTACTACCATCTGGCAAAGTTTCAAGTCTCCAGCCCTTACGGTTTGGGCTGCACGATGCGTTTTACGGCAGAAGAATAATAATAATAATAATAATTAAAGCTGCAAGCAGCATTTATCGGGGTTCAAGCAGTTAAGGCCTTTAAGCACAAAAGCATCAAAAGTGATTAAGTTTTATTTAGCAAGCATGTAACTACTGACATAATAGATGGAAAAGACCATTTACAGGAAATACCATAGGAAATATATGGTTTTAAAGCTTTTTAGCAGTTATAGCGCCACCTATGGTCCGATCTCCATAAAAATTGGCATGCTTGTTAATGATGTTATGTCACATATGCTCACCAATTTTTGTGAAGTTCTGAGTTTTCATTTAGGATTTATAGGCTTTTTAGTGTTTTTTTGCCATGCCCCTTTTCTAAATGACCCTATTACAGCCATCTACATGCAAAAGTTCAACTTTTTTTTGATAATTATTGATCTAGAGTGTCCAGAGAATTGTCCTAGACTGGTCTGGTTTCGATCGGGCGAAAAACCTAGGACTAGTTTGCAAAAGTAGGTTTTTAACATAATTACGAATATTTAATAAACGGTTTAATTGACAGCATTAGTTCTTGAGGCAAAGTTGTTCAGCATGAGCAGATCTATCAGATGATATGCATTTTGTGACGATAAGTGTAACACCACGTGATTACAGAGCCATAAAACTCGTTAGCGCCAACTAGTGGCCGATTTCTTTCAAAACTCTTACAGACCTCTAGGGCCATGAGTCGAACATGCCCATCGAGTTTCGTTCCGATCGGCCTCCGTTAACCTTGTCTAATAGGTGCTCAAATTTCATTGGTCGATGGCGGCCATGTTTTTCGAGATACGCCAATGTCAAGTCAAGTCAAGTCAAGTCAAGTTTATTTATATAGCGCTTTTCACAACACAGGTTGTATCAAAGCAGCTTCACAGTAATAAATTAGAACAATACATCAATGTTTGTTTCTAGTGGAACGTCTACGTTCGGTAATGCTGATCAATAGTATCGTTGATTGATTAATTCAATTAAATATCCCCAAATATCCCCAACTGAGCAAGCCAAAGGCAACAGTGGCAAGGAACCGAAAAACTCCATCAGGTGACCTAATGGAGAAAAAAAAACCTTGGGAGAACCCGGGCTCAGTCGGGGGCCAGTTCTCCTCTGGCGTTTATGAACTAGAGGTCGGATTTAACTGTAGGATTAAAAGTATTATATGAATGCCTGGCTGAAGAGATGCGTCTTTAATCTAGTTTTAAACTGGGAGAGTGAGTCTGAGCAACGAACAGTATCCGGAAGACTATTCCAGAGTTTTGGTGCTAAATGTGAAAATGCTCTCCCTCCTTTGGTGGATCTGGATATCCTAGGTATGACCAAAAGCCTCGAATTTAGTGATCTTAAAGAGCGCGATGGATTATAGGGCGATAGAAGATCGGTTAAATAGACTGGAGCTAAGCCGTTTAGGGCTTTATAAGTCAGTAGCAATACCTTGTAATTAATACGGGACTTTATAGGTAACCAATGTAGGGATGATAAAATCGGTGTTATATGATCATATTTTCTTGATCTAGTTAGAACTCTAGCGGCGGCATTTTGGACTAACTGTAGCTTGTTTATTAAGGATGCAGGACAACCGGCTAATAACGCATTACAGTAATCTAGTCTCGAGGTCATGAATGCATGAACTAACTTTTCTGCGTCAGAAACTGATAGCATATTACGTAGCTTAGCAATGTTTCTAAGGTGGAAAAAGGCTGTTCTTGTAACATATGAAATATGATTTTCAAAAGACAGGTTGCAGTCTAATATAACACCCAGGTCTTTTACTGTAGAGGATGAAGTAACAGGACATCCTACTATGTTAAAGTTGTATTGTGAGAGGTTTTGTGGGTGGTTTTTTGAACCGATAAGTAGTACCTCTGTCTTGTCTGGATTTAATAAAAGAAAATTATGCGTCATCCAATCTTTTATATCTTTAACACACTCTGTCAATTTGGATAATTTAGCGTTTTCATCTGGCCGTGATGAAATATAGATTTGAGTGTCATCAGCATAACAATGGAAACTAATTCCATGTTTCCTTATAATATTTCCAAGTGGCAGCATATATATTGAGAATAATAGAGGGCCTAACACAGATCCCTGCGGCACTCCATAGTTTACTGGAGTTATGATCGATTTTTCTCCGTTTAAATAAACAAAATGGTAGCGGTCAGATAAATACGATCTAAACCAGCTTAATGCTTGTCCTTGAACACCAGTATAATTTTGTAGTCGATCTAAGAGTATTGTATGATCTATAGTATCGAACGCAGCACTAAGATCAAGTAAAACTAATATTGAGATACAGCCTTGGTCAGAAGCTAAAAGTAAATCATTTGTGATTTTAACGAGCGCAGTTTCAGTGCTATGATGCGGCCTGAATCCAGACTGAAACTTTTCATAGGTGTCATTTTCTTGTAAGAAAGAGCCCAGTTGAGCGGACACAACTTTTTCTAGTATTTTAGACATAAAAGGTAGATTTGAAATGGGTCTATAATTTACTAGATTATTCGGATCTAATTGTGGTTTCTTAATGAGAGGTTTTATAACTGCCAATTTAAATGTTCTTGGAACATGACCTAAAGATAAAGACGAGTTAATAATATTGAGGAGAGGCTCTTCCACTACAGGTAACACTTCTTTTAATAGTTTAGTTGGTATGGGATCTAATAAACATGTTGTTGTTTTAGAGGAAATGATAAATTCATTTAACTCTTTTTGTTCTATAGTTGAAAAGCACTGTAATTGTTCTTGCGGCGTGATAATTGAGGCTGAATTATAAGGCGCGATTGAGGATTGAACGTTTACAATTGTGGTTCTGATGTTTTCTATTTTCTCAGTGAAGAACTTCATGAAATCATTACTACTAAACTGTAATGGAATACTTTGTTCAGGAGACATCTGTTTATTTGTTAGTCTCGCCACGGTGTTAAATAAGAACTTAGGATTGTTATGGTTGTTTTCTATTAGTTTGCGTAGATGCTCAGCCCTGGCCGCTTTTAGGGCCTTTTTATAACGTGACATACTGTCTTTCCATGCGATTCTAAAGACCTCTAAGTTGGTTTGTTTCCATTTACGCTCTAAATTACGGGTTTCTCTCTTTAGAACACGCGTAGTACTGTTGTACCATGGTGCTTTACTTTTCTCTCTGACCTTTTTTAATCTAATGGGCGCAACAATATCCAATGATCCAGAGAGAATGGTGCTCATAGTGCTAGTTAATTCCTCAAGTTCATCTGTTTGTTTGGGTTCACTGAGCAGCTGAGACAGATCCGATAAGCTGTTTGAAAAATTATCTATGGTGGATGGAAGGATTGTTCTGCCTAATCGATAACGCGGCGCAGCATGATATATTACAGGAGTACGTAATATGCAAGTTACCATGTAATGGTCAGTGACATCGTCACTTTGTGGAATGATATCTATATCGGTTGGATCAGTTCCATGTGATATAATTAAATCGAGTGTATGATTAAATCGATGAGTCGGTCCGGTAATGTTTTGCTTGACCCCAAAGGAGTTTAATAAATCAGTAAACGCAGCCCCTAACGCATCATTTTGATTATCTACATGGATATTAAAGTCTCCAACAATTAATGCTTTATCGAAGTTAACTAATAGGTCTGAGAGAAAATCTGCAAACTCTTTTAGGAAATCAGCGTAAGGCCCAGGCGGTCTATATACGGTAGCCAAGGCTAGAGATAATAGGGATGTTTTTCTATCATCTAAGAGCGTAACATTTAGTACAAGTACTTCAAATGAAATAAACTTATAACCCGTTTTCTGAGTAACATTGAGAAAATCTCTATAGATTGTTGCAACACCGCCGCCACGACCATTCAGACGGGGCTCATGCTTATAGAAGTATCCAGGAGGAGTAGACTCATTTAAACCAAAATAATCATTTGGTTTAAGCCAGGTTTCAGTAAGGCAAAGTACATCGAAGCTATTATCTGTGACTATTTCATTTACAATAACTGCCTTAGGTGTGAGTGATCTAATGTTTAGAAGACCTAGCTTTAAAAATTGTTTTTGATTACCAATAGCAACATTTTCTGGTTTAATAACAATTAGATTTTTTCTAGATCCTGCAGTAGATTTATGATTTGATCTCACTAAACGAGGAATAGACACAGTTTCTATGCAATGTTCTACACTATTTATATCAGTTAAATTGGTGCAGCAGAGACTATGATTTGGACTTTTGTTTACTAGTCAAAAGGTATTTAACATTTTGGAGATGTTATCTGACAGAAGATCCGATCCGAATCTGTTTGGGTGTAAGCCATCAGCACGGTAAAGCCTAGGACGCTCCCAAAACAGATTCCAATTATTTACAAAGAGAAGTTTCTGCTCATTGCACCATGACATTAACCATTCATTAAGCGCAAATAATCTACTAAACTTTTCATGACCTAGTCGGTACGTGGGAAGCGGTCCTGACACAATAATCGTTATATCAGGCGATGTGCTGCGTACCGTATCGATCAGATTCCTGAAGTCTTTCTTCAAAACTTCCGTCTGGCGCAGTCTGATGTCGGCCCCTCCCGCGTGCAGGACAACGGTTCCGACGCGCTCGTTCAGAATCTCGGGAACGTGAGCAGCGACTTCAGAAACACGAGCACCAGGAAAGCAGTGACTATGCACCTTACTTTTATTTAACGTAACGTGTACGTGTCGAACGATGGAATCGCCGATGATCACAGCATCGCGTTCTGTTTCGCGAAGAGGGGAGAAGCGGTTTTGTGTGGATATCTCGAAAACCGGGAGGGTCGGAGAGAGTTTTCTTGGTCTAGACCTGACTCGCGACTTCCGCTGCGGAAAAATCCAGGCTTCGTGATGGCATGTTGGAGCCGGAGTGAACGAGACCATGGCTGATCGCGACCTCGACGTTCGGGACCGATGTTGAGGAACGCACGGAGTAGACGAGGTCGGAGTCAGCGGGTTAGTAACATTAATCTCTGATTTGTGTGCCTCGGCGCGCGATGTTTCGAGAGCCAAACGCCGGTCTATCAGCTCGGCTTTTCTTACTAAAAGGTCGTGGATCTGTTTCTCAACAGCTTCCAGCTCAGACTGCACCGCGTGCAGCTCAAATGTGTCCTCACCTGCACCAAAAGGTAGACTACTTACATTTGATATATTCGCCATTTTAACAGATGGACAGTAAGTTACAACGACGCTACCAGTGGTGCTATCAATATTAATACTAATTTATGGCTTAAGTCTTGGATATAATCCGTCTTTTCAGTGGTACGGGTGTAGAGTAGACGCACGATAGGTGAAAAATGTTTGTTTGTAACTTAAATGAGTGCGGAGAAGACGCGTTCAGCCGTGATCCACGGACGTAACCTATAAGAGTATCCAGCGTTGGATCACAAGGCTTGAGACGCGTCTGCTCAACAATCCGCGTTATAACTATGAGGTGAGGAAAAGTAGAAAATGTTCGTTGTAAGTGAGTTTAAAGAGAAAACAAGAATTATAAATCAATCGATGGAGCTCCAAAGACAACAACGCGCTCAGACGCGACGCATGCGCATTCGAAAATGTAATGTCCTCATAGACATACATGGTACCTTGGACCAAGACACTGCATACCAATTTTCAAGTCAATCGGACTAACGGTCACGTGGTCATAGCCGTTTTCATGTTTTTTTCATGTTATAGCGCCACCTAGTAATCAATCGTCGCGATTTTTTTACTGTGACCCCAGATTGAACTCATACACATGTGCACCAAGTTTGGTGAAGATATCTAATTTCATTCTCGAGTTATAGCCATTTTAGTAAAATAGGCTCCTCCCACAACATTAATTTATCACCCCCCGGCGATCAGGAATCGAAATTTCGACTTTTTTTCGATAATTATTGATATTCAGACTCCAGAGAACATTTCTGCACTGTTTTGGATCCAATTGGACAAAAAACCTAGGACTAGTTCGCAAAAGTAGGTTTTTAACTAAATTCAAAATGGCGGACAATTTGCATACAGGAAATGAAATCGGAGATATACGTTTTGACCTTCAGGTTTCCAGCTTTCCAGTGATATAAGACACTTGAGTCTACGTCATACGGTCTAGGAGTTATGAGCAGTTTCGCGCTTTTGGTTGCTATAGCGCCACCTATGGGCCAATTGGGGTCATATTCTCTGAACCTCTCCTCGATTTTTGTACTACCATCTGGCAAAGTTTCAAAGCTCCAGCTCTTACGGTTTGGGCTGCACGATGAGTTTTACGGCAGAAGAAAAATAATAATAATAATAATAATAATAATAATAATAATAATAAAAATCAGTACAATTACAATAGGGTTTCAGCACTTCGTGCTTGAACCCCTAATTAAAGCTGCAAGCAGCATTTATCGGGGTTCAAGCATTTAAGGCCTTTAGGCACATAAGCATTTAAGACATTAAGATTTATTTAGAAAGCTTTTAACCACTGAAATAATAGATGGAAAAGTCCATTTACAGCCAATACAGGCAATTTACCATAGGAAATATGTGTTTTTTAAAGCTTTTTAACAGTTATAGCACCATCTATAGTCCGATCTCCATGAAATTTTGCATGCTTGTTAATGATGTTATGGCACATAAGCTCACCAATTTTCGTGAAGTTCTGAGTTTTTGTTTAGGATTTATAGGCTTTTGAGTGCATTTTGCCACGCCCATTTTCTTTATGACCCAATATACCCATGCGAAAAATGCAAAAGTTCAACTTTTTTTTGATAATTATTGATCTTGAGAGTCCATAGAATTGTCCTAGACTCGTTTGGTTCTGATCGGGCGAAAAACCTAGGACTAGTTCGCAAAAGTAGGTTTTTAACATAATTACGAATATTTAATGAACGGTTTGATTGACAGCAATGGTTCTTGAGGCAAAGTTGTTCAACAAGAGGAGATCTATCAAATGGTATGCATTTTGTGACAATAAGTGTAACACCACGTGATTACAGAGCCATAAAACTCGTTAGCGCCAACTAGTGGCCGATTTCTTTTAAAATTCTTACAGACCTCTAGGGCCATGAGTCGAACATGCCCACCGAGTTTCGTTCCGATAGGCCTCCGTTAACCTTGTCTAATAGGTGCTCAAACTTCATTGGCCGATGGCGGCCATGTTTTTTGAGATACACCAATGTCCTCATAGACATACATGGCACCTTGGACCAAGACACTGCATACCAATTTTCAAGTCAATCGGACTAACGGTCAGGTGGTTATAGCCTGTTTTATGTTTTTTTCATGTTATAGCGCCACCATGTGACCAATCGCCGCGATTTTTTTACCGTGACCTCATATTGACGTCTTACACATGTGTACCAGGTTTGGTTAAAATACCTCTTTTACTTCTGGAGTTATAGCCATTTTAGTAAAATAGGCTCCTCCCACAACGTTAATTTTGCACCCCCTAGCGACCGTGAATCGAAATTTCAACTTTTTTTTGATAATTATTGATATTCAGACTCCAGAGAACAATTCTGCACTGGTTTGGTTCCGATCGGGCAAAAAACCAGGGACTAGTTCGCAAAAGTAGATTTTCGACAAAATTCAAAATGGCGGAAAATCTATCATGGCGGAAATAAAATCGGAGATATACGTTTTGTTCGTCAGGCGTCCAGCTTTCCAATGATATAAGACACTTGAGTCTATGACTTACGGTCTAGGAGTTATGAGCAGTTTCGCGCTTTTGGTTGCTATAGCGCCACCTATGGGCCAATCGGGGTCATAATTTGATAACCTCTCCTCGATTTTTGTACTACCATATGGCAAAGTTTCAAAGCTCTAGCCCTTACGGTTTGGGCTGCACGATGCGTTTTACGGCAGAATAATAATAATAATTAAAGCTGCAAGCAGCATTTATCGGGGTTCAAGCAGTTAAGGCCTTTAAGGCCTTTAAGCACAAAAACATCAAAAGACATCAAGTTTTATTTAGCAAGCAGGTAACCACTGACATCATAGATGGAAAATACCATGTTTTAGCATGATTTACCATGATTTACCATGATTTACCCTGTTCTAGCATAGTTGACCATGAATTTATCTTAGTTTACCTTGATTTACCATATTCTAGCATGATTTACCATGATATACCACACTGTAGCATGATTTACCATAGTTTATCATGATTTACCATGGTTTACCATGATTTACCATGGTTTACCATGATTTACCCTGTTCTAGCATAGTTTACCATGAATTTATCTTAGTTTACCTTGATTTACCATGTTCTAGCATGATTTACCATGATATACCACATTCTAGCATGATTTACCATGGTTTACCATTATTTACCCTGTTCTAGCATGATTTACCATAATATACCACGTTCTAGAATGATTTATCAGGATTCTAGCATGATTTACCTTGATACACCACATTTTAGATTTATTTACTATGATTTACCATGTTTCTAGCGTGATTTACCATGATTTACAACACGTGAAGTGTCAGTGCAAATGAAGTGATAAACACTGACAAAATATGATTTTGTTATAATAGTTATTGTTATATAAGTGATTTTATAAGTGTCTAGAGTGACGCAAAATCACCTGTGAAAAGACTTCATTAATAAGTAGAATGGCCAGCAGAGGGCACTAGAAGACCACTTATTGGCTCAGTTTCACTTTAAATTTCATTATTTTCACCAGTTTTCTCCACTAAAGCTAAACACGGAATGGTTGCAGGAAGGCACGCGGAGACAAGGATGAACATACAAGATGCAGGTTTAATAGGAATTAAACTCAGGATATCGGAACAGGCAGCAACACACTCTAATTACAGCATAGAACTGACAAAGAACAAGGCAACACTCAGGGCTTAAATACATGGGAGAACTGATCAGGGAAACAAGACACAGCTGACAAGACTAACGAGGAAACAGGTGTGACAGATGCACTAAATGACAGTTACCGTGGAAACCAAGGAGTGGCGGGAAAACAGAACAAAGGAAGACATGTGATCAGAGACAACAATACTCAGACAGAACACAACTGTGACAAAAGCAAACCAGTTTTACCATTTTAACTTAATGCATGCTTACACACACACACACACACACACACACACACACACACACACACACACACACACACACACACACACACAAAGACAAATGTTGTTGTTGTTGTTTTTTCAATGCTATTGGGATATGTCATTATGAAAATATATTTGAATGGTCAATAAACATTTCACAAAGTCTTTGTAAGCTATTAATCAGACGATTCAGAATTTATTCAGAAACCTAAGACTACACACACACATTATGTTGTAGATACAGACATTTGAACTATATGATGTGATCAAACTGTCAGTACTAATACTTTAACAGATAGATTTTGACTAAATGTAATTGTAAATGTTAAAATAGGGATTTTATAAAGTCTAAATATAAATTATAGAACAATATGACAAAATTCCTATTTTAAACAGCAGGGGGCAGTAAAATACCACTTATTGGCTTAACATGCCATTATATTCACCTTTTTAACTGTTATAGAGGCAAATTTTGTCCGATCTGTCTGAAAATTTTCATGCATGTTTAGAGTGATATTTCACATGTTCTGACTTGTTTTTAAGAAGGTCTGAGTAATTCATTAAAGAGATATAGGCTTTCGGGGACACTTGGTAAAGGCTACTTTATGAAGTGAACCTATTATAGCTATCCAAATGAAGTAGTTCAACTTTTTCTGACAATTATTGATCTAGTGAGTCCAAATAATTGTATTGCACTAGTTTTGAACATTATGATATGAAAATTATATGATCAGAGATGGAAAAGACCATTTACAGCCAATACAGGCAGTTTACCATAGGAAATATATGGTTTTAAAGCTTTTTAACAGTTACAGCGCCACCTATCGTCCGATCTCCATAAAATTTTGCATGCTTGTTAAAGATGTTATGTCACATACGCTGACCAATTTTTGTGAAGTTCTGCATTTTCATTTATGATTTATAGGCTTTTGACTGTATTTTGCCACGCCCATTTTATAAATGACCCTATTACAGCCATCCAAATGCAAAAGTTCAACTTTTTTTTGATAATTATTGATCTAGAGAGTCCAGAGAATTGTCCTAGACTGGTCTGGTTCCGATCGGGTGAAAAACCTAGGACTAGTTCGCAAAAGTAGGTTTTAGACATATTCGTGAATATTTAATGAACGGTTTGATTGACAGCAATGGTTCTTGAGGCAAAGTTGTTCAGCATGAGCAGATCTATCAAATGATATGCATATTGTGTGGATGAGTGTAACACCACGTGATTACAGAGCCATAAAACTCGTTAGCGCCAACTAGTGGCCGATTTGTTTCAAAATTCTTACAGACCTCTAGGGCCATAAGACGAACATGCCCATCGAGTTTCGTTCCGATCGGCCTCCGTTAACCTTGTCTAATCGGTGCTAAAACTTCATTGGCCGATGGCGGCCATGTTTTTTGAGATACGCCAATGTCCTCATAGACATACATGGCACCTTGGACCAAGACACTGCATACCAATTTTCAAGTCAATCGGACTAACGGTCAGGTGGTTATAGCCTGTTTTATGTTTTTTTCATGTTATAGCGCCACCATGTGGCCAATCTCCGCGATTTTTTTACCGTGACCTCAGATTGACCTCTTACACATGTGTACCAAGTTTGGTGAAAATACCTCTTTTACTTCTGGAGTTATAGCCATTTTAGTAAAATAGGCTCCTCCCACAACGTTAATTTTGCACCCCCTAGCGACCGTGAATCGAAATTTCAACTTTTTTTTGATAATTATTGATATTCAGACTCCAGAGAACAATTCTGCACTGGTTTGGTTCCGATCGGGCAAAAAACCAGGGACTAGTTCGCAAAAGTAGATTTTTGACAAAATTCAAAATGGCGGAAAATCTATCATGGCGGAAATAAAATCGGAGATATACGTTTTGTTCGTCAGGCGTCCAGCTTTCCAATGATATAAGACACTTGAGTCTATGACTTACGGTCTAGGAGTTATGAGAAGTTTTGCGCTTTTGGTTGCTATAGCGCCACCTATGGGCCAATCGGGGTCATAATTTGATAACCTCTCCTCGATTTTTGTACTACCATATGGCAAAGTTTCAAAGCTCTAGCCCTTACGGTTTGGGCTGCACGATGCGTTTTACGGCAGAATAATAATAATAATAATAATAATAAAAATCAGCACAATTACAATAGGGTTTCAGCACTTCGTGCTTGAACCCCTAAAAATCCTTACAATTACAATAGGGTTTCAGCACTTCGTGCTTGAACCCCTAATAATAATAATAATTAAAGCTGCAAGCAGCATTTATCGGGGTTCAAGCATTTAAGGCCTTTAGGCACATAAGCATTTAAGACATTAAGATTTATTTAGAAAGCTTTTAACCACTGAAATAATAGATGGAAAAGTCCATTTACAGCCAATACAGGCAATTTACCATAGGAAATATGTGTTTTTTAAAGCTTTTTAACAGTTATAGCACCATCTATAGTCCGATCTCCATGAAATTTTGCATGCTTGTTAATGATGTTATGGCACATAAGCTCACCAATTTTCGTGAAGTTCTGAGTTTTTGTTTAGGATTTATAGGCTTTTGAGTGCATTTTGCCACGCCCATTTTCTTTATGACCCAATATACCCATGCGAAAAATGCAAAAGTTCAACTTTTTTTTGATAATTATTGATCTTGAGAGTCCATAGAATTGTCCTAGACTCGTTTGGTTCTGATCGGGCGAAAAACCTAGGACTAGTTCGCAAAAGTAGGTTTTTAACATAATTACGAATATTTAATGAACGGTTTGATTGACAGCAATGGTTCTTGAGGCAAAGTTGTTCAACAAGAGGAGATCTATCAAATGGTATGCATTTTGTGACAATAAGTGTAACACCACGTGATTACAGAGCCATAAAACTCGTTAGCGCCAACTAGTGGCCGATTTCTTTTAAAATTCTTACAGACCTCTAGGGCCATGAGTCGAACATGCCCACCGAGTTTCGTTCCGATAGGCCTCCGTTAACCTTGTCTAATAGGTGCTCAAACTTCATTGGCCGATGGCGGCCATGTTTTTTGAGATACACCAATGTCCTCATAGACATACATGGCACCTTGGACCAAGACACTGCATACCAATTTTCAAGTCAATCGGACTAACGGTCAGGTGGTTATAGCCTGTTTTATGTTTTTTTCATGTTATAGCGCCACCATGTGACCAATCGCCGCGATTTTTTTACCGTGACCTCATATTGACGTCTTACACATGTGTACCAGGTTTGGTTAAAATACCTCTTTTACTTCTGGAGTTATAGCCATTTTAGTAAAATAGGCTCCTCCCACAACGTTAATTTTGCACCCCCTAGCGACCGTGAATCGAAATTTCAACTTTTTTTTGATAATTATTGATATTCAGACTCCAGAGAACAATTCTGCACTGGTTTGGTTCCGATCGGGCAAAAAACCAGGGACTAGTTCGCAAAAGTAGATTTTCGACAAAATTCAAAATGGCGGAAAATCTATCATGGCGGAAATAAAATCGGAGATATACGTTTTGTTCGTCAGGCGTCCAGCTTTCCAATGATATAAGACACTTGAGTCTATGACTTACGGTCTAGGAGTTATGAGCAGTTTCGCGCTTTTGGTTGCTATAGCGCCACCTATGGGCCAATCGGGGTCATAATTTGATAACCTCTCCTCGATTTTTGTACTACCATATGGCAAAGTTTCAAAGCTCTAGCCCTTACGGTTTGGGCTGCACGATGCGTTTTACGGCAGAATAATAATAATAATAATAATAATTAAAGCTGCAAGCAGCATTTATCGGGGTTCAAGCATTTAAGGCCTTTAAGCACATAAGCATTTAAGACATTAAGATTTATTTAGAAAGCTTTTAACCACTGAAATAATAGATGGAAAAGTCCATTTACAGCCAATACAGGCAAGCTTTTTAACAGTTATAGCGCCACCTATAGTCCGATCTCCATGATATTTTGCATGCTTGTTAATGATGTTGTGGCACATATGCTCACCAATTTTCGTGAAGTTCTGAGTTTTCGTTTAGGATTTATAGGCTTTTGAGTGCATTTTGCCACGCCCATTTTCTTTATGACCCAATATACCCATGCGCAAAATGCAAAAGTTCAACTTTTTTTTGATAATTATTGATCTAGAGTGTCCAGAGAATTGTCATAGACTGGTCTGGTTTCGATCGGGCGATAAACCTAGGACTAGTTCGTAAAAGTAGGTTTTTAACATAATTACGAATATTTAATAAACGGTTTAATTGACAGCATTAGTTCTAGAGGCAAAGTTGTTCAGCATGAGCAGATCTATCAGATGATATGCATTTTGTGACGATAAGTGTAACACCACGTGATTACAGAGCCATAAAACTCGTTAGCGCCAACTAGTGGCCGATTTCTTTCAAAACTCTTACAGACCTCTAGGGCCATGAGTCGAACATGCCCATCGAGTTTCGTTCCGATCGGCCTCCGTTAACCTTGTTTAATAGGTGCTCAAACCTCATTGGCCAATGGCGGCCATGTTTTTCGAGATATGCCAATATCCTTTTAGACATACATGGCCCCTTGGGCCAAGACACTGCATACCAAATTTCAAGTCAATCGGACTAACGGTCAGGTGTCTACATGTTTTTTTTGTTTTATAGCGCCACCATGTGGCCAATCGACGCATTTTTTTTACTGTGACCTCAGATTGACCTTCTACACATGTTTACCAAGTTTGGTGAAGTTTACTGAATTACTTCTTGAGTTATAGCCATTTTAGTAAAATAGGCTCCTCCCACAACGTTAATTTTGCACCCCCTAGCGACCGTGAATCGAAATTTCAACTTTTTTTCGATAATTATTGATCTTCAGACTCCACAGAACAATTCTGCACTGGTTTGGTTCCGATCGGGCAAAAAACCAGGGACTAGTTCGCAAAAGTAGGTTTTCGACAAAATTCAAAATGGCGGAAAATCTATCATGACGGAAATAAAATCGGAGATATACGTTTTGTTCGTCAGGCGTCCAGCTTTCCAATGATATAAGACACTTGAGTCTATGACTTACGGTCTAGGAGTTATGAGCAGTTTCGCGCTTTTGGTTGCTATAGCGCCACCTATGGGCCAATCGGGGTCATAATTTGATAACCTCTCCTCGATTTTTGTACTACCATATGGCAAAGTTTCAAAGCTCTAGCCCTTACGGTTTGGGCTGCACGATGCGTTTTACGGCAGAATAATAATAATAATAATAATAATAATTAAAGCTGCAAGCAGCATTTATCGGGGTTCAAGCATTTAAGGCCTTTAGGCACATAAGCATTTAAGACATTAAGATTTATTTAGAAAGCTTTTAACCACTGAAATAATAGATGGAAAAGTCCATTTACAGCCAATACAGGCAATTTACCATAGGAAATATGTGTTTTTTAAAGCTTTTTAACAGTTATAGCACCATCTATAGTCCGATCTCCATGAAATTTTGCATGCTTGTTAATGATGTTATGGCACATAAGCTCACCAATTTTCGTGAAGTTCTGAGTTTTTGTTTAGGATTTATAGGCTTTTGAGTGCATTTTGCCACGCCCATTTTCTTTATGACCCAATATACCCATGCGAAAAATGCAAAAGTTCAACTTTTTTTTGATAATTATTGATCTTGAGAGTCCATAGAATTGTCCTAGACTCGTTTGGTTCTGATCGGGCGAAAAACCTAGGACTAGTTCGCAAAAGTAGGTTTTTAACATAATTACGAATATTTAATGAACGGTTTGATTGACAGCAATGGTTCTTGAGGCAAAGTTGTTCAACAAGAGGAGATCTATCAAATGGTATGCATTTTGTGACAATAAGTGTAACACCACGTGATTACAGAGCCATAAAACTCGTTAGCGCCAACTAGTGGCCGATTTCTTTTAAAATTCTTACAGACCTCTAGGGCCATGAGTCGAACATGCCCACCGAGTTTCGTTCCGATAGGCCTCCGTTAACCTTGTCTAATAGGTGCTCAAACTTCATTGGCCGATGGCGGCCATGTTTTTTGAGATACACCAATGTCCTCATAGACATACATGGCACCTTGGACCAAGACACTGCATACCAATTTTCAAGTCAATCGGACTAACGGTCAGGTGGTTATAGCCTGTTTTATGTTTTTTTCATGTTATAGCGCCACCATGTGACCAATCGCCGCGATTTTTTTACCGTGACCTCATATTGACGTCTTACACATGTGTACCAGGTTTGGTTAAAATACCTCTTTTACTTCTGGAGTTATAGCCATTTTAGTAAAATAGGCTCCTCCCACAACGTTAATTTTGCACCCCCTAGCGACCGTGAATCGAAATTTCAACTTTTTTTTGATAATTATTGATATTCAGACTCCAGAGAACAATTCTGCACTGGTTTGGTTCCGATCGGGCAAAAAACCAGGGACTAGTTCGCAAAAGTAGATTTTCGACAAAATTCAAAATGGCGGAAAATCTATCATGGCGGAAATAAAATCGGAGATATACGTTTTGTTCGTCAGGCGTCCAGCTTTCCAATGATATAAGACACTTGAGTCTATGACTTACGGTCTAGGAGTTATGAGCAGTTTCGCGCTTTCGGTTGCTATAGCGCCACCTATGGGCCAATCGGGGTCATAATTTGATAACCTCTCCTCGATTTTTGTACTACCATATGGCAAAGTTTCAAAGCTCTAGCCCTTACGGTTTGGGCTGCACGATGCGTTTTACGGCAGAATAATAATAATAATTAAAGCTGCAAGCAGCATTTATCGGGGTTCAAGCATTTAAGGCCTTTAGGCACATAAGCATTTAAGACATTAAGATTTATTTAGAAAGCTTTTAACCACTGAAATAATAGATGGAAAAGTCCATTTACAGCCAATACAGGCAATTTACCATAGGAAATATGTGTTTTTTAAAGCTTTTTAACAGTTATAGCACCATCTATAGTCCGATCTCCATGAAATTTTGCATGCTTGTTAATGATGTTATGGCACATAAGCTCACCAATTTTCGTGAAGTTCTGAGTTTTCGTTTAGGATTTATAGGCTTTTGAGTGCATTTTGCCACGCCCATTTTCTTTATGACCCAATATACCCATGCGAAAAATGCAAAAGTTCAACTTTTTTTTGATAATTATTGATCTTGAGAGTCCATAGAATTGTCCTAGACTCGTTTGGTTCTGATCGGGCGAAAAACCTAGGACTAGTTCGCAAAAGTAGGTTTTTAACATAATTACGAATATTTAATGAACGGTTTGATTGACAGCAATGGTTCTTGAGGCAAAGTTGTTCAACAAGAGGAGATCTATCAAATGGTATGCATTTTGTGACAATAAGTGTAACACCACGTGATTACAGAGCCATAAAACTCGTTAGCGCCAACTAGTGGCCGATTTCTTTTAAAATTCTTACAGACCTCTAGGGCCATGAGTCGAACATGCCCACCGAGTTTCGTTCCGATAGGCCTCCGTTAACCTTGTCTAATAGGTGCTCAAACTTCATTGGCCGATGGCGGCCATGTTTTTTGAGATACACCAATGTCCTCATAGACATACATGGCACCTTGGACCAAGACACTGCATACCAATTTTCAAGTCAATCGGACTAACGGTCAGGTGGTTATAGCCTGTTTTATGTTTTTTTCATGTTATAGCGCCACCATGTGACCAATCGCCGCGATTTTTTTACCGTGACCTCATATTGACGTCTTACACATGTGTACCAGGTTTGGTTAAAATACCTCTTTTACTTCTGGAGTTATAGCCATTTTAGTAAAATAGGCTCCTCCCACAACGTTAATTTTGCACCCCCTAGCGACCGTGAATCGAAATTTCAACTTTTTTTTTATAATTATTGATATTCAGACTCCAGAGAACAATTCTGCACTGGTTTGGTTCCGATCGGGCAAAAAACCAGGGACTAGTTCGCAAAAGTAGATTTTCGACAAAATTCAAAATGGCGGAAAATCTATCATGGCGGAAATAAAATCGGAGATATACGTTTTGTTCGTCAGGCGTCCAGCTTTCCAATGATATAAGACACTTGAGTCTATGACTTACGGTCTAGGAGTTATGAGCAGTTTCGCGCTTTTGGTTGCTATAGCGCCACCTATGGGCCAATCGGGGTCATAATTTGATAACCTCTCCTCCATTTTTGTACTACCATATGGCAAAGTTTCAAAGCTCTAGCCCTTACGGTTTGGGCTGCACGATGCGTTTTACGGCAGAATAATAATAATAATAATAATAATAAAAATCAGCACAATTACAATAGGGTTTCAGCACTTCGTGCTTGAACCCCTAATAATAATAATAAAAATCAGCACAATTACAATAGGGTTTCAGCACTTCGTGCTTGAACCCCTAAAAATCAGCACAATTACAATAGGGTTTCAGCACTTCGTGCTTGAACCCCTAATAAAAATCAGCACAATTACAATAGGGTTTCAGCACTTCGTGCTTGAACCCCTAATAAAAATCAGGGCAATTACAATAGGGTTTCAGCACTTCGTGCTTGAACCCCTAAAAATCAGCACAATTACAATAGGGTTTCAGCACTTCGTGCTTGAACCCCTAATAATAATTAAAGCTGCAAGCAGCATTTATCGGGGTTCAAGCATTTAAGGCCTTTAAGCACATAAGCATTTAAGACATTAAGTTTTATTTGTAAAGCTTTTAACCACTGAAATAATAGATGGAAAAGACCATTTACAGCCAAAACAGGCAATTTACCATAGGAAATATATGGTTTTCAAAGCTTTTTAACAGTTATAGCGCCACCTATCGTACGATCTTCATGAAATTTTACATGCTTGTTTAGACTGTTATGGTACATATGCTCACCAATTTTTGTGAAGTTCTGAGTTTTCGTTTAGGATTTATAGGCTTTTAAATGCATTTTGCCACGCCCATTTTCATTATGACCCAATATACCCATGCGAAAAATGCTAAAGTTGAACTTTTTTTTGATAATTATTGATCTAGAGAGTCCAGAGAATTACCCTAGACTGGTTTTGTTCCGATCGGGCAAAAAACCTAGGACTAGTTCGCAAAAGTAGGTTTTTAACATAATTGCGAATATTTAATGAACGGTTTGATTGACAGCAATGGTTCTTGAGGCAAAGTTGTTCAGCATGAGCAGATCTATCAAATGATATGCATTTTGTGACAATAAGTGTAACACCACGTGATTACAGAGCCATAAAACTCGTTAGCGCCAACTAGTGGCCGATTTCTTTCAAAATTCTTACAGACCTCTAGGGCCATGAGTTGAACATGCCCATCGAGTATCGTTCCGATCGGCCTCCGTTAACCTTGTCTAATAGGTGCTCAAATTTCATTGGTCGATGGCTGTCATGTTTTTCGAGGTACGCCAATGTCCTCATAGACATACATGGCACCTTGGACCAAGACACTGCATACCAATTTTCAAGTCAATCGGACAAACGGTCACGTGGTCATAGCCCTTTTCATGTTTTTTTCATGTTATAGCGCCACCATGTGATCAATCGTCGAAATTTTTTTACTATGACCCCAAATTGAACTCATACACATGTGTACCAAGTTTGGTGAAGATATCTCATTTCCTTTTCGAGTTATAGCCATTTTAGTAAAATAGGCTCCTCCCACAACATTAATTTATCACCCGCTAGCGACCAGGAATCGAAATTTCGACTTTTTTTCGATAATTATTGATCTTCAGACTCCAAAGAACATTTCTGCACTGGTTTGGTTCCGATCGGGCGAAAAACCAGGGACTAGTTCGCAAAAGTAGGTTTTTGACAAAATTCAAAATGGCGGAAAAATTTGCATACCTGAAATAAAATCGGAGATATACGTTTTGACCTTCAGGCGTCCAGCTTTCCAATGATATAGGACACTTGAGTCTACGACATACGGTCTAGGAGTTATGAGCAGTTTCGCGCTTTTGGTCGCTATAGCGCCACCTATGGGCCAATCTGGGTCATACTTTGATAGGTTCTCCCCAAATTGAGGACTACCATTTGGCCAAGTTTCAAGGTTCCAGCTCTTACGGTTTGGGCTGCACGATGCGTTTTAGGGGAGAATAATAATAATAATAATAATAAAAATCAGTACAATTACAATAGGGTTTCAGCACTTCGTGCTTGAACCCCTAATAATAATAATAAAAATCAGCACAATTACAATAGGGTTTCAGCACTTCGTGCTTGAACCCCTAATAATTAAAGCTGCAAGCAGCATTTATCGGGGTTCAAGCAGTTAAGGCCTTTAAGGCATTTAAGCATTTAAGACATTAAGATTTATTTAGAAAGCTTTTAACCACTGAAATAATAGATTGAAAAGTCCATTTACAGCCAATACAGGCAATTTACCATAGGAAATATGTGGTTTTAAAGCCTTTTAACAGTTATAGTGCCACCTTTGGTCCGATGTCCATAAAATTTGGCATGCTTGTTAATGATGTTATGTGACATATGCTCACCAATTTTTGTGAAGTTTTGAGTTTTCATTTAGGATTTATAGGCTTTTTAGTGTATTTTGCCACGCCCATTTTATAAATGACCCTATTACAGCCATCCAAATGCAAAAGTTCAACTTTTTTTTGATAATTATTGATCTAGAGAGTCCAGAGAATTGTCCTAGACTGGTTTGGTTCCGATTGGGCAAAAAACCTAGGACTAGTTCGCAAAAGTAGGTTTTTAACATATTTGCGAATATTAAATGAACGGTTTGATTGACAGCAATGGTTCTTGAGGCAAAGTTGTTCAGTATGAGGAGATTTATCAACTGATATGCATATTGTGTGGATGTGTGCAACACCACGTGATTACAGAGCCAAAAAATCTCGTTAGCGCCAACTAGTGGCCGATTTCTTTCAAAATTCTTACAGACCTCTTGGGCCATGAGTCGAACATGCCCATCGAGTTTCGTTCCGATCAGCCTCCGTTAACCTTGTCTAATAGGTGCTCAAACTTCATTGGCCGATGGCGGCCATGTTTTTTGAGATACGTCAATGTCCTCATAGGCATACATGGCACCTTGGACCAAGACACTGCATACCAATTTTCAAGTCAATCGGACAAACGGTCAGGTGGTTATAGCCCTTTTCATGTTTTTTTCAAGTTATAACGCCACCTACTGTTCAATCGTCGCGATTTTTTTACTGTGACCTCAAATTGAACAATTACACATGTTTACCGAGTTTGGTGAAGATACCTCATTTATTTCTCGAGTTATAGCCGTTTTAGTAAAATAGGCTCCTCCCACAACGTACGTTTTGGCGCCCCCTAGCGACCGTGAATCGAAATTTCAACTTTTTTTCGATAATTATTGATATTCAGACTCCAGAGAACATTTCTGCACTGGTTTGGTTCCAATCGGACGAAAAACCTAGGACTAGTTCGCAAAAGTAGGTTTTTGAGAAAATTCAAAATGGCGGAAAATTTTCCCAGGCGGAAATGAAATCGGAGATATACGTTTTGACCGTCTTGAGCCAAGGATTACAGTGATATAAGACACTTGATTCTATGACATACCGTCTAGGAGTTATGGCTGATTTCATACTTTTGCTTGCTATAGCGCCACCTATTGACCAATCGGGGTCATACTTTGATAGGTTCTCCCCAAATTGAGGACTACCATTTGGCTGAGTTTCAAGTCTCCAGCACTTACGGTTTGGGCTGCACGATGCGTTTTAGGGGAAAATAATAATAATTAAAGCTGCAAGCAGCATTTAGCGGGGTTTAAGCATTTAGGGTCTTTAAGCACATAAGGCAGTTTAGTGAGTTGTCTGAGTTTTTGTTTAGGATTTACAGGCTTTTGAGTGTTTTTTGCCATAACCATTTTCTAAATGATCCTGTTATGGCTACCCAATGGGTAAAGTTTAAGTTTTTTATATAATTATTGATCTAGAGCTTCCAGAAAATTGTACTGCACTGGTATATTTCCGATCGGGCTAAAAACCGATGGCGGCATAGACATACATGGCACCTTGGACCAAGACACTGCATGCCAATTTTAAAGTCAATCGAACTAATGGTCAGGTGGTTATAGCCCTTTTCCTGTTTTTGTGATTATATGGCCTGATCTCCATTTTAAATAATTATTTTAAAGGTGCTGTAGAATGCATTGATATATTTTAAATTGTTCTCTGATATCTCTGAAACAGAAATGTCTTCAACAGTCAAGTAGTGGATAAAATCACTAATGTTACTTTCTGCTTGCGGTAGGGGTTGTAATGGAAATATAACATTAGTTGGAACTGCCCCCTTCTTCAGTATCAAACAATGAGCGAAACCTGCTTGATATTGTCCCACTCCCAGGTTAGAAAAACTGTCTGTGGTAAAATGGGCAGAGCAAACTAACAGCTTTGAATTAAAATGGTGAGGTATCCTGTTGTAAACATCAACCATGCCTGTTGACAGTTTTGTGGGAAGGGAATGAAAAGTTCTCAAATCTGCAGCACAGCCTCGAACATAACATTTATATCCATGATCTGCCATTTTCACTATTGTCCTTGCTTGCTTCTTCACAATACCTGCAGATCTTCTGATGATTCAGCTGTGCAGGTCCACGTTAACACTGCCTGGCCTAGAACATGGGCTGGTATATGCAAATTTGGGGGGTATAAATATTAATGATCCTGACTCCAACGTCACAGTCAGTGTTATGCTGGGATTCACTCATTTTTCAGCGGTCTTTTGCAAACAGGAGATTTACACATGAAGGAGGAAACAATGGTGTTTGAGGCTCACGGTATGTCAGTTCCATGTCCAGAACTCTTATCATTCAACTATGCCAAGATAAATACAGTTTTCAATTGTATGGCACCTTTAAAATAGATGATTAGTAATATAATGCTTACTTGTAGTCTGAAATGGCTTTAACAAAAGAAGAAAAATAGTCTTAGATTTCTGTTCACTCTAATCATGTACAAATAAAGTAGCACATTAAGATTACATTTATTTGAATGCATTAGTGAGTGTGTGATTGTGCTGTGTGTGCAGCGTATCAATACTAAAAGTGAAGGTGTAGTTGATATCTTTGGTGATAATATCTGTAGTAATCATAAAAAAAAATCAATTAAGAAATAAAGAATTAAAATTACAAATAATATTCTATTAAGATATGAGTTACAATAACATGATTTGCAATAGTAATAATATCAATAATATATGCACAATACACACAGATTAGACTATCAGGTCTGTGTCTTACAAAAACATTAGTATTGCAGCCAATGTGAGTCTGTGGGATTTATAAACAGACAAAATATGATTTGAAATGTTATTTTAATGATTTTATTAAGTTTAAACAATATTTCAAATGGAAAAAAAATGAAAAATAATATTTTAGTGAGCAGAATGAACCAATGAGTGGTCTTCATCTGGTGGTTAAAATGTAAATGAAAACAATAATACTTAAACAATAATACTTAATACACTAACCATGCTTGAACACACACATGCACACACATTTTGTTGTAGATGTAGATATTTAAAATAAAAGATAGGTAACAAAATGATAATTGCAAATCTCCTCTGTATAACACCATTGTCAGATTGAGGGGCAGAATTGTTCAAACTGAGAGCTCAGTACAAATGAAGTGATAAACTTTGACAAAACATGATTGTGTTATAATAGGTGATTTTCATGCAAGTAATTATATACTTTTTACAAAAATTAATGCAAAAGCACAGGTGAAAATATTTTATTAAGTAGAATGTCCTGCAGAGGGCAGTAGAAGACCACTAATTGACTCACTTTCATTTGAAAGACTTTTTTATCCACCAGTAAAACAAAGCAGTTTCTCCATGTTCTTTCCATTAAGCATGCTTACACACACAGACACACACAAACACATCCACACACACATCCACACACACACACACACACACACACACACACACACACACACACACACACACACACACACACACACAAAGATAAATATGTTTTCCATGTTTTTAGGATGTGATATTGTGAAAATATATTTTAATGGTCTAACCATTTTACATATTTCTTTGTGATCTGTATTACCAGTCCGTAATAATAATAATAATAATAATAATATTTAATTGTCTATAGGCATTTCTTTATCTAATAATATAAAACTTCATAATAATCATAATAAAAAATTTAAAAATAAAATATATACAAATATCATAATAAAATAAAAAACATCATAATAAAAAAGATTGCTTTTTAAAGCATTTGTTTGTTTCCCAATACTGAAAGCGAATAAAAAGATCATGTGTAATCCTGCTGCTCCCTCCAGTGGACAACAGTGGTGTGTTTCTAGTGGTGCAACAGTTGAAGTGATTGATTGAATTAATGAATGAATGAATGGGAATTTGGTTTATCACTTATATCTCCGGAACCAAAAGGCGAAAAATTCTGAAACTCAGAGCATAGATAGTGCTTGAGGAGTCTTGTTGAATGAGACCATCGCGGTGTTTTTGGGCGATTGGGACCGGGAGTTCTGATCGTTCAAAGGCATATATTTCAGGGCTTTTATCTCTGGAAGGCCCGAGGCCCGCGACGATACGTTTCGATCAAGAGAGGTCCTTACCATCAAAATTTGAGCGTGCAGCGTCTTTCCGTTTTCGAGTTATGAGTGAATTTGTACTGGGGGGGCGTGGCCTAAATGGCGGCCTCCGTTTTTACTTTCGTTTCAGGATTCCATTCCTTAATTTGACAGAATTGTCAATAGTAATACTTCAATAGATGAGTTTTGACAAAATGTGATTGTAAATGTTAAAATAATGATTTTATAAAGTCTAAATATGAATTATATAACAATATTAGGGAGTAGTATGATGAAATGACAGCAGGGGGCAGTACAATACCACTTATTGACTTAATATGCCATGTTATATCATTTTTACCTTTTTAACTGTTATAGAGGCAAATTTTGTCCGATCTGTCTGAAATTTTTCATGCTTCTTAAGAGCAGAACTTCTTAAGTTCTGACTTGTTTTTATTAAAGAGATATAGGCTTTCGGGGACACTTGGTAAAGGCCACATTTTGAAGTGAACCTATTATAGCTAACCAAATGAAGTAGTTCAACTTTTTCTGACAATTATTGATCTAGTGAGTACAGAGAATTGTATTGCACTAGTTTTGAACATTATGATATGAAAATTATATGATCAGAGATTTACAGACCATTTTACAGATCAGACCATTTACAGCCAATACAGGCAGTTTACCATAGGAAACATATGGTTTTAAAGCCTTTTAACTGTTATAGCGCCACATTTGGTCCGATCTCCAAAACTTTTTGCATGCTTGTTAATGATGATATGTCACATATGCTCACCAATTTTTGTGAAGTTCTGAGTTTTCATTTAGGATTTATAGGCTTTTGAGTGTATTTTGCAACGCCCATTTTATAAATGACCCTATTACAGCCACTCAAATGCAAAAGTTCAACTTTTTTTTGATAATTATTGATCTAGAGAGTCCAGAGAATTGTCCTAGACTGGTCTGGTTCAGATCGGGCGAAAAACCTAGGACTAGTTCGCAAAAGTAGGTTTTTAACATGTTTGCGAATATTTAATGAACGGTTTGATTGACAGCAATGGTTATAGAGGCAAAGTTGTTCAGCATGAGCAGATCTATCAAATGATATGCATTTTGTGACAATAAGTGTAACACCATGTGATTACAGAGCCATAAAACTCGTTAGCGCCAACTAGTGGCCGATTTCTTTCAAAATTTTTACAGACCTCTAGGGCCATGAGTCGAACATGCCCATCGAGTTTCGTTCCGATCGGCCTCCGTTAACCTTGTCTAATAGGTGCTCGACTTCATTGGCCAATGGCGGCCATGTTTTTTGAGATACGTCAATGTCCTCATAGACATACATGGCACCTTGGACCAAGACACTGCATACCAATTTTCAAGTCAATCAGACTAACGGTCAGGTGGTTATAGCCCTTTTCATGTTTTTTTCATGTTATAGCGCCACCTAGTGTTCAATCGTCGCTATTTTGTTACTGTGACCCCAGATTGAAATCCTACATATGTGTACCCAGTTTGGTGAAGATATCTCATTTACTTTTTGAGTTATAGCCATTTTAGTAAAATAGGCTCCTCCCACAACGTTCATTTTGAGCCCCCTAGCGAATTTGAATCGAAATATCGACGTTATTTCGATAATTATTGATCTTCAGACTCCAGAGAACATTTCTGCACTGGTTTGGTTCCGATCGGACGAAAAACCACGGACTAGTTTGCAAAAGTAGATTTTTGACAAAATTCAAAATGGCGGAAAATCTATCATGACGGAAATGAAATCGGAGATATACGTTTTGTTCGTCAGGCGTCCAGCTTTCCAATGATATAAGACACTTGAGTCTACGACATACGGTCTAGGAGTTATGAGTAGTTTTGCGCTTTTGGTTGCTATAGCGCCACCTATAGGCCAATCGGGGTCATACTCTCTGAACCTTTCCTCGATTTTTGTACTACCATCTGACAAAGTTTCAAGTCTCCAGCACTTACGGTTTGGGCTGCACGATGCGTTTTAGCGGAGAAGAATAATAATAATAATAATAATTAAAGCTGCAAGCAGCATTTATCGGGGTTCAAGCATTTAAGGCCTTTAACCTGTTAACTGTCACGGGCCCACCGGTGGGCCCAAATTCATTACATATTTAAAACAGTAAAATCATATACTAGACCTAAACTAATCTTGACATACTATATATCATTTGAAAGCTTACAATCTCTAGTTTTCATATTTGGTGACTGATTTTCAAAATAAATTACAGAGGAGCCGGAATTTATCAATTTGCAACAAGACAATTTTCATATTCCTAAGGCGTGTTCAGACCTTTATTTTGAAATAGCAATGAACATTTTTATGTGATTCTTAGAGGTTGAATTCATATCAAAATCTGCCAAACTTCCCATATTACTTCTGAATAGAATGTCTACTTCATAAATTGTATGAAAATTGTGGAAATAATGGTTCAGATGATCACTCAAACCACATATGGAAATAGAGGCGTCCTTATATGGGCAGTAATGGAGTCTAGTTGTCACCTAGTGAAAATGTTTGGTACTGCGCCCAAACAAAATCTTACTGAAAGCTCATTTTTTGAGATATCAACCTAAATTTTGAAACACAACTTGTTCAGATTTTTGACTTTGATTTTTTTGCAGTTTTAGAGTCACCCAGGTTTTAAAAATATATATTTTATATAAAATATGAATAATTAATTTTTTTACATTTTACATTTCCATAAACTCAAACTGCTATAACTTTTTTTCTGTTTCACTTTCTTAATTTATTTCACTTCTACAAAAATCTGCCAAATGTCTTCTTTAAAACAAGACCAATTGTATATCTATACTCCAAAGCATTCTTTAATTACAACCATTTAAGTTCGAAATGTGCATTTTCATGTCTTCTCAAAAAAAGGGGGGTGACAGTTAACAGGTTAAGGCATTTAAGCATTCAAGACATTAAGATTTATTTAGAAAGCTTTTAACCACTGAAATAATAGATTGAAAAGTCCATTTACAGCCAATACAGGCAATTTACCATTGCTTTTTAACAGTTATAGCGCCAACTATCATCCGATCTACATACAATTTTGCATGCTTATTTAGAATGTTATGGCACATATGCTCACCAATTTTCGTGATGTTCTGAGTTTTTGTTTAGGATTTATAGGCTTTTGTTTGCATTTTGCCACGCCCATTTTCTTTATGACCCAATTATACCCATGCGAAAAATGCAAAAGTTCAACTTTTTTTGATAATTATTGATCTAAAGAGTCCAGAGAATTGTCCTAGACTCGTTTGGTTCCGATCGGGCAAAAAAACAGGGACTAGTTCGCAAAAGTAGGTTTTTAACATATTCGTGAATAATTAATAAACTGTTTGATTGACAGCAATGGTTCTAGAGGCAAAGTTGTTCAGCATGAGCAGGTCTATCAAATGATATGCATTTTGTGATGATAAGTGTAACACCACGTGATTACAGAGCCATAAAACTCGTTAGCGCCAACTAGTGGCCGATTTCTTTCAAAATTCTTACAGACCTCTAAGGCCATGAGTCGAACATGCCCACCGAGTTTTGTTCCGATCGGCCTCCGTTAACCTTGTCTAATAGGTGCTCAAACTTCATTGGCCGATGGCGGCCATGTTTTTTGAGATACACCAATGTCCTCATAGATATACATGACAGCTTGGACCAAGACACTGCATACCAATTTTCAAGTCAATCGGACTAACGGTCAGGTGGTTACAGCCTGATTTATGTTTTTTTCATGTTATAGCGCCACCATGTGGCCAATCGCCGCAATCTTTTTACTATGACCTCAGATTGACCTCTTACACAGGTGTACCGAGTTTGGTGAATATACCTCATTTACTTCTGGAGTTATAGCCATTTTAGTAAAATAGGCTCCGCCTTCTTCAAACATTTTGGCGCCCCTTAGCGACCGTCAATCGAAATTTCAACTTTTTTTCAATAATTATTGATATTCTGACTCCAGAGAACATTTCTGCACTGGATTGGTTCCGATCGGACACAAAACCAGGGACTAGTTCGCAAAAGTAGGTTTTGGACATAATTCAAAATGGCGGAAAATTTGCATACCGGAAATGAAATCCTTGAGGCCTTTTTTGTTCGGCTTGACCCAAGGATTCCAATGATATAAGACACTTGAGTCTGTGACAAACGGTTAATGAGATTTAAACAAAAATATGATTTTTTTTTGTTTTTTGCACTGTAGCGCCACCTATGGGCCAATCGGGGTCATATTTTGATAACCTCTCCTCGATTTTTGTACTACCATCTGGCAAAGTTTCAAGTCTCTAGCACTTACGGTTTGGGCTGCACGATGCGTTTTACGGCAGAAGAAAAATAATAATAATAAAAATCAGTACAATTACAATAGGGTTTCAGCACTTCGTGCTTGAACCCCTAATTAAAGCTGCAAGCAGCATTTATCGGGGTTCAAGCTATTAAGGCTTTTAAGGTTTTAAGCACAAAAGCATCAAAAGTTATTAAGTTTTATGTAGCAAGCATGTAACCACTGACATCATAGATGGAAAATACCATGTTTTAGCATGATTTATCATGTTATAACACATTCTAGCATGATTTACCATGGTTTACCATGATTTACCATGATTTACCCTGTTCTAGCATAGTTTACCATGAATTTATCTTAGTTTACCTTGATTTACCATGTTCTAGCATGATTTACCATGATATACCACATTCTAGCATGATTTACCATAGTTTATCATGATTTACCATGATTTACCCTGTTCTAGCATAGTTTACCATGACTTTATCTTAGTTTACCTTGATTTACCATGTTCTAGCATGATTTACCATGAAATACCACATTCTAGCATGATTTATCATAGTTTAACTTGATTTACCATAGTTTACCATCTTTTACCCTGTTCAAGCATAGTTTACCACTCATTTGTCTTAGTTTACCTTGATTTACCATGTTCTAGCATGATTTACCATGATATACCTTTTTCTAGCATGATTTACCATAGTTTATCTTGATTTACCATGGTTTACCATGATTTACCCTTTTCTAGCATAGTTTACCATGAATTTATCTTAGATTACCTTGATTTACCATGTTCTAGCATGATTAACCATGATATACCACATTCTAGCATGATTTACCATGGTTTTCCATGATTTGCCCTGTTCTAGCATAGTTTACCATGAATTTATCTTAGTTTACCTTGATTTACCATGTTCTAGCATGATTTACCATGATATACCACATTCTAGCATGATTTACCATGGTTTTCCATGATTTACCCTGTTCTAGCATAGTTTACCATGAATTTATCTTAGTTTACCTTGATTTACCATGTTCTAGCATGATCTACCATGATATACCACATTCTAGCATGATTTACCATAGTTTATCTTGATTTACCACGGTTTACCATTATTTACCCTGTTCTAGCATAGTTTACCATGAATTTATCAATTATGTGAAGTGTCAGTGCAAATGAAGTGATAAACACTGACAAAATATGATTGTGTTATAATAGTTATTGTTATATAAGTGATTTGCACAAAGCACATGTGAAAAGACTTCATAAGTAGAATGGCCAGCAGAGGGCACTAGAAGACCACTTATTGGCTCAGTTTCACTTTAAATTTAATTATTTTTACCAGTTTTCTGCACTAAAGCAAACCAGTTTTTCCATGTTAACTCAATAATGCATGCTTACACACACACACACACACACACACACACACACACACACACACACACACACACACACACACACACACACAAAGACAAATGTTGTTGTTGTTTTTTCAATGCTATTGGGATATGTCATAATGAAAATATATTTGAATGATCTATAAACATTTCACAAAGTCTTTGTAAGCTATTAATCAGAAGATTCAGAATTTATTCAGAAACCTAAGACTACACACACATATGTTGTAGATACAGACATTTGAACTATATGATGTAATCAAACTGTCAATACTAATACTTTAACAGATGGATTTTGACTAAATGTAATTGTAAATGTTAAAATAGTGATTTTATACAGTCTAAATATAAATTATAGAACAATATGACAAAATGACTATTTTAAACAGCAGGGGGCAGTAAAATACAACTTATTGGCTTAATATGCCATTATATTGATATAATTTTCACCTTTTTAACTGTTATAGAGGCAAATTTTGTCCGATCAGTCTGAAAATGTTCATGCATGTTCAGAGTGATATTTCACTGGCTTTTTAAGAAGGTCTGAGTCATTCATTAAAGAGATATAGGCTTTCAGGGATACTTGCTAACCTATTATAACTATCCAAATGAAGTAGTTCAACTTTTTCTGACAATTATTGACCTAGTGAGTCCAGAGAATTGTATTGCACTAGTTTTGAACATTATGATATGAAAATTATATGATCAGAGATGGAAAAGAACATTTACAGCCAATACAGGCAGTTTACCATAGGAAATATATGGTTTTAAAGCCTTTTAACAGTTATAGCGCCACCTTTGGTCCGATCTCCATAAAATTTTGCATGCTTGTTAAAGATGTTATTTCACATATGCTCACCAATTTCTGTGAAGTTCTGAGTTTTCATTTAGGATTTATAGGGTTTTAGTGTATTTTGCCACGCCCATTTTATAAATGACCCTATTACAGCCATCCAAATGCAAAAGTTCAACTTTTTTTCGATAATTATTGATATAGAGAGTCCAGAGAATTGTCCTAGACTGGTCTGGTTCCGATCGGGCGAAAAACCTAGGACTAGTTCGCAAAAGTAGGTTTTTAACATATTCGCAAATAATTAATGAACGGTTTGATTGACAGCAATGGTTCTTGAGGCAAAGTTGTTCAGCATAAGCAGATCTATCAAATGATATGCATATTGTGTGGATGAGTGTAACACCACGTGATTACAGAGCCATTAAACTCGTTAGCGCCAACTAGTGGCCGATTTCTTTCAAAATTCTTACAGACCTCTAGGGCCATGAGTCGAACATGCCCATCGAGTTTCGTTCCGATCGGCCTCCGTTAACCTTGTCTAATAGGTGCTCGACTTCATTGGCCAATGGCGGCCATGTTTTTTGAGATACGCCAATGTCCTCATAGACATACATGGCACCTTGGACCAAGACACGGCATACCAATTTTCAAGTCAATCGGACAAACAGTCAGGTGGTTATAGCCTGTTTTATGTTTTTTTCATGTTATAGCGCCACCTAGCGTTCAATCGTCGCGATTTTTTTACTGTGACCCCAGACAGAACCCATACATATGTGTACCGAGTTTGGTGAAGCTATCTTATTTGCTTTTTAAGTTATAGCCATTTTAGTAAAATAGGCTCCTCCCACAACGATTATTTTGCGCCCCCTAGCGACCATGAATCGAAATTTCAACTTTTTTTCGATAATTATTGATCTTCAGACTCCAGAGAACATTTCTGCACTGGTTTGGTTCCGATCGGGCAAAAATCCAGGGACTAGTTCGCAAAAGTAGATTTTCGACAAAATTCAAAATGGCGGAAAATCTATCATGACGGAAATGAAATCGGAGATATACGTTTTGTTCGTCAGGCGTCCAGCTTTCCAATGATATAAGACACTTGAGTCTACGACATACGGTCTAGGAGTTATGAGCAGTTTCGCGCTTTTGGTTGCTATAGCGCCACCTATAGGCCAATCGGGGTCATACTCTCTGAACCTTTCCTCGATTTTTGTACTACCATCTGACAAAGTTTCAAGTCTCCAGCACTTACGGTTTGGGCTGCACGATGCGTTTTAGCGGAGAAGAATAATAATAATAATTAAAGCTGCAAGCAGCATTTATCGGGGTTCAAGCAGTTAAGGCCTTTAAGGCATTTAAGCACAAAAGCATCAAAAGTTATTAAGATTTATTTAGCAAGCATGTAACCACTGACATAATAGATGGAAAATACCATTTACAGCCAATACAGGCAATTTGCCATGGGATATATATGGTTTTAAAGCTTTTTAACAGTTATAGCGCCACCTATGGTCCGATCTCCATAAAATTGTTTACTGTGACCTCAAATTGAACCCATACACATGTGTACTGAGTTTGGTGAAGATATCTCATTTACTTCTTGAGTTATAGCCATTTGAGTAAAATAGGCTCCTCCCACAACGATTTGCCACATTCTAGAATTATTTAATATGATTCTAGCATGATTTACTATCATATACCATGTTCCAGAATGATTTATTAGGATTCTAGCATGATTTACCTTGATACACCTCATTTCAGTATTATTTACTATGATTTACAATGTTTCTAGCATGATTAACCACATTACTAGCAAATATGTGAAGTGTCAGTGCAAATGAGGTGATGAACACTGACAAAATATTATTGTGTTATAATAGTTAGTTATATACGTGATTTTTAGTGTGTGTCCAAGTATGAATGCAAAAGCACATGTAAAATATTTCATTATTAAGTAGAATGGCCAGCAGAGGGCAGTAGAAGACCACTTATTGGCTCACTTTCACTTTAAACCAGTTTTCTGCACTAAAGCAAACCAGTTTTTCCATGTTAACTCAATGCATGCTTACACACACACACACACACACACACACACACACACACACACACACACACAACACACACACACACACACACACACACACACACACACACACACACACACACACACACACACACACACACACACATACACACACAGCATAGTTAACCATGATTTACCATGATATACCACGTTCTAGTATTATTTACCAGGAGATAAACGACAATCTAGTATTATTTACTTTGATTTACCATGTTTCTAGCCTGATTTATCACATTACTAGCAATTATTTGAAGTGTCAGTGCAAATAAAGTGGTTAACACTGACAAAATATGATTGTGTTATAATAGTTATTGCTATATAAGTGATTTTTTTAGTGTGTATTCAAGTATGAATGCAAGCACATGTTGAAATATTTCATTAATAAGTAGAATGGCCAGCAGAGGGCAGTAGAAGACCACTTATTGGCTCACTTTCACTTTAAACCAGTTTTCTGCACTAAAGCAAACCAGTTTATCCATGTTAACTCAATGCATGCTTACACACACACACACACACACACACACACACACACACACACACACACACACACACACACACACACACACACACACACAGCATAGTTAACCATGATTTACCATGATTTACCACATTACTAGCAATAATTTGAAGTGTCAGTGCACATAAAGTGATTAACACTGACAAAATATGATTATGTTATAATAGTTATTGCTATATAAGTGATTTTTAGTGTGTATTCAAGTATAAATGCAAGCACATGTGGAAAAATTTAATTAATAAGTAGAATGGCCAGCAGAGGGCAGTAGAAGACCACTTATTGGCTCACTTTCACTTTAAACCTCATGATTTTGACCAGTTTTCTGCACTAAAGCAAACCAGTGTTTCCATGTTAACTCAATAATGCATACTTGCTACATATGCTACACACAATAATGCTACACACACACACACACACACACACACAAATGTTTCAGTGATATTGGTGTCACATTCACCTTCATCACATTCACCTTCTGTCTTCATCACATTCACCATCTGTCGTCATCACCTGCACCTGCTCCTCATCACCCTCCTCATCATCACCTGCTCCTCATCATCATAACCGTCACCTGTTGTCCTTGTCTTGATCTGTGTATTTAAGTTCCCCTCTCATCCATTATCATTGTCGGTTATTGTTTGTGCACTAGCACTCTGTTATGTTTGTTTTCATGTTGGAAAATAAAACCTTTGTTATATTTGTACCACACACACACACACACACACACACACACACACACACACACACACACACACACACACACACACACACACACACACACACACACACACACACACACACCATCATTTATCATGATTTACCATGGCTGATACCAATACCAATATGAGAAAATGACCATTTTAAACAGCAGGGGGCAGTAAAATACCACTTATTGGCTTAACATGCCATTAATTCATATCATTTTCACCTTTTTAACTGTTATAGAGGCAAATTTTGTCCGATCTGTCTGAAAATTTTCATGCTTGTTCAGGGTGATATTTCACACGTTCTGACTTGTTTTTAAGAAGGTCTGAGCATTGATTAAAGAGATATAGGCTTTCGGGGACACTTGGTAAAGGCCAGATTTTGAAGTGAACCTATTATAGCTATCCAAATGAAGTAGTTCAACTTTTTCTGACAATTATTGATCTAGTGAGTCCAGAGAATTGTATTGCACTAGTTTTGAACATTATGATATGAAAATTATATGATCAGAGATGGAAAAGACCATTTACAGCCAATACAGGCAGTTTACCATAGGAAATATATGATTTTAAAGCTTTTTAACAGTTATAGCGCCACCTATCGTCCGATCTCCATAGAATTTTTCATGCTTGTTAATGATGTTATGTCACATATGCTGACCAATTTTTGTGAAGTTCTGAGTTTTCATTTATGATTTATAGGCTTTTGAGTGTATTTTGCCAAACCCATTTTATAAATAACCCTATTACAGCCATTCAAATGCAAAACTTCAACTTTTTTTTGATAATTATTGATCTAGAGAGTCCAGAGAATTGTCCTAGACTAGTCTGGTTCCGATCGGGCAAAAAACCTAGGACTAGTTCGCAAAAGTAGGTTTTTAACATATTCGTGAATAATTAATGAACAGTTTGATTAACAGCAATGGTTCTTGAGGCAAAGTTGTTCAGGATGAGGAGATCTATCAAATGATATGCATATTGTTTGGATATTTGTAACACCACATGATTACAGAGCCGTAAAACTCGTTAGCGCCAACTAGTGGCCGATTTCTTTCAAAATTCTTACAGACCTCTAGGGCCATGAGCCGAACATGCCCATTGAGTTTCGTTCCGATCGACCTCCGTTAACCTTGTCTAATAGGTGCTCAAACTTCATTGGCCGATGGCGGCCATGTTTTTTGAGATACGCCAATGTCCTCATACACATACATGGCACCTTGGACCAAGACACTGCATACCAATTTTCAAGTCAATTGGACTAACGGTCAGGTGGTTATAGCCTGTTTTATGTTTTTTTCATGTTATAGCGCCACCATGAGGCCAATCACCGCTATTTTTTTACTGTGACCCCAGATTGAACTCATACACATTTGTACCAAGTTTGGTGAAAATACCTCATTTACTTCGGGAGTTATAGCCATTTTAGTAAAATAGGCTCCTCCCACAACATTAATTTTGCACCCCCTAGCGACCGTGAATCGAAATTTCAACTTTTTTTTGATAATTATTGATATTCAGACTCCAGAGAACAATTCTGCACTGGTTTGGTTCCGATCGGGCAAAAAACCAGGGACTAGTTCGCAAAAGTAGGTTTTTGACAAAATTCAAAATGGCGGAAAATCTATCATGGCGGAAATAAAATCGGAGATATACGTTTTGTTCGTCAGGCGTCCAGCTTTCCAATGATATAAGACACTTGAGTCTATGACTTACGGTCTAGGAGTTATGAGCAGTTTCACGCTTTTGGTTGCTATAGCGCCACCTATGGGCCAATCGGGGTCATAATTTGATAACCTCTCCTCGATTTTTGTACTACCATATGGCAAAGTTTCAAAGCTCTAGCCCTTACGGTTTGGGCTGCACGATGCGTTTTACGGCAGAATAATAATAATAATAATAATAATAAAAATCAGCACAATTACAATAGGGTTTCAGCACTTCGTGCTTGAACCCCTAATTAAAGCTGCAAGCAGCATTTATCGGGGTTCAAGCATTTAAGGCCTTTAAGCACATAAGCATTTAAGACATTAAGTTTTATTTAGAAAGCTTTTAACCACTGAAATAATAGATGGATAAGTCCATTTACAGCCAATACAGGCAATTTACCATAGGAAATATATGGTTTTAAAGCCTTTTGACTGTTATAGTGCTATCTTTGGTCCGATCTCCATAAAATTTTGCATGCTTGTTAATGATGTTATGTCACATATGCTCACCAATTTTTGTGAAGTTCTGAGTTTTCATTTAGGGTTTATAGGCTTTTTAGTGCATTTTGCCACGCCCCTTTTATAAATAACCCTATTACAGCCATCCTAATGCAAAAGTTTAACTTTTTTTTTGATAATTATTGATCTAGAGTGTCCAGAGAATTGTCCTAGACTGGTCTGGTTCCGATCGGGCAAAAAACCTAGGACTAGTTCGCAAAAGTAGGTTTTTAACATATTCGTAAATATTTATTGAACGGTTTGATTGACATTAATGGTTCTTGAGGCAAAGTTGTTCAACATGAGGAGGTCTATCAAATGATATGCATTTTGTGATGAAATTTGTTACACCACGTGATTACCGAGCCTTAAAACTCGTTAGCGCCAACTAGTGGCCGATTTCTTTCAAAATTCTTACAGACCTCTAGGGGCTTGAGCCGAACATGCCCACCGAGTTTCGTTCCGATCGCACTTCGTTAACCTTCTTTTAATAGGTGCTCAAAACTCATTGGCCAATGGCGGCCATGTTTTTCGAGATACGCCAATATCCTTTTAGACATACATGGCCCCTTGGGCCAAGACACTGCATACCAAATTTCAAGTCAATCGGACTAACGGGCAGGTGTCTATACGTTTTTTTTGTTTTATAGCGCCACCATGTGGCCAATCGACGCAATTTTTTTACTGTGACCTCAAATTGACCTCTTACACACGTTTAGCAAGTTTGGTGAAGTTTACTGAATTACTTCTTGAGTTATAGCCATTTTAGTAAAATAGGCTCCTCCCACAACGTTAATTTTGCACCCCCTAGCGACCGTGAATCGAAATTTCAACTTTTTTTCGATAATTATTGATCTTCAGACTCCACAGAACAATTCTGCACTGGTTTGGTTCCGATCGGGCAAAAAACCAGGGACTAGTTCGCAAAAGTAGGTTTTCGACAAAATTCAAAATGGCGGAAAATCTATCATGGCGGAAATAAAATCGGAGATATACGTTTTGTTCGTCAGGCGTCCAGCTTTCCAATGATATAAGACACTTGAGTCTATGACTTACGGTCTAGGAGTTATGAGCAGTTTCGCGCTTTTGGTTGCTATAGCGCCACCTATGGGCCAATCGGGCTCATAATTTGATAACCTCTCCTCGATTTTTGTACTACCATCTGGCAAAGTTTCAAAGCTCCAGCTCTTACGGTTTGGGCTGCACGATGCGTTTTAGCGGAGAAGAAAAATAATAATAATTAAAGCTGCAAGCAGCATTTAGCGGGGTTCAAGCATTTAGGGTCTTTAAGCACATAAGGCAGTTTAGTGAGTTGTCTGAGTTTTTGTTTAGGATTTACAGGCTTTTGAGTGTTTTTTGCCATACCCATTTTCTAAATGATCCTGTTATGGCTACCCAATGGGTAAAGTTAAAGTTTTTTATATAATTAATAATCTAGAGCTTCCAGAGAATTGTACTGCACTGGTATATTTCCGATCGGGCGAAAAACCTAGGACTAGTTCGCAAAAGTAGGTTTTTAACATAATAGCAAGTATTTAATGAACAAATTGATTGACAGCAGTAGTTCTTGAGGCAAAGTTGTTCAGTATGAGGAGATCTATCAAATGATATGCATCACGTGATTACATAGCCGTAAAACCTGTTAGCGTCAACTAGTGGCTGATTTTTCAAAATTCTTACAGACCTCTAGGGCCACGAGTCGAACATGCCCATCGAGTTTCGTTCTGATCGGCCTCCGTTAAGAGCAAACTAACAGCTTTGAATTAAAATGGTGAGGTATCCTGTTGTAAACATCAACCATGCCTGTTGACAGTTTTGTGGGAAGGGAATGAAAAGTTCTCAAATCCACAGCACAGCCTCAGACATAACATTTATATCCATGATCTGCCATTTTCACTATTGTCCTTGCTTGCTTCTTCACAATACCTGCAGATCTTCTGATGATTCGGCTGTGCAGGTCCACATTAACACTGCCTGGCCTAGAACATGGACTGGAAAATGCAAATTTGGGGGGTATAAATATTAATGATCCTGACTCCAACGTCACAGTCGGTGTTATGGTGGGATTCAGTCATTTTTCAGCGGTCTTTTGCAAACAGGAGATTTACACAAGAAGGAGGAAACAATGGTGTTTGAGGCTCACGGTATGTCAGTTCCATGTCCAGAACTCTTATCATTCAACTATGCCAAGATAAATACAGTTTTCAATTGTATGGCACCTTTAAAATAGATGATTAGTAATATAATGCTTACTTGGAGTCTGAAATGGCTTTAACAAAAGAAGAAAAATATTCTTAGATTTCTGTTCATTCTAATCATGTACAAATAAAGTAGCACAGTAAGATTACATTTATTTGAATGCATTAGTGAGTGTGTGATTGTGCTGTGTGTGCAGCGTGTCAATACTAAAAGTGAAGGTGTAGTTGATATCTTTGGTGATAATATCTGTAGTAATCATAAAAAAAAACACTTAAGAAATAAAGAATTAAAATTACAAATAATATTCTATTAAGATATGAGTTACAATAACATGATTTGCAATAGTAATAATATCAATAATATATGCACAATACACACAGATTAGACTATCAGGTCTGTGTTTTACAAAAACATTAGTATTGCAGCCAGTGTGAGTCTGTGGGATTTATAAACAGACAAAATATGATTTGAAATGTTATTTTAATGATTTTATTAAGTTTAAACAATATTTCAAATGGAAAAAAAAATTAAAAATAATATTTTAGTGAGCAGAATGAACCAATGAGTGTTCTTCTTCTGGTGGTTAAAATGTAAATGAAAACAATAATACTTAAACAATAATACTTAATACACTAACCATGCTTGAACACACACATGCACACACATTTTGTTGTAGATGGAGATATTTAAAATAAAAGATAGGTAACAAAATGATAATTGCAAATCTCCTCTGTATAACACCATTTTCAGATTTCAAATTAATCACTGAGAGGCAGAATTGTTCAAACTGAGAGCTCAGTAAAAATGAAGTGATAAACTTTGACAAAACATGACTGTGTTATAATAGGTGATTTTCATGCAAGTAATTTGATATAGTCCAAAAACTAATGCAAAAGCACAGATGAAAATATTTTAAGTAGAATGTCCTGCAGAGGGCAGTAGAAGACCACTAATTGACTCACTTTCATTTGAAAGACTTTTTTATCCACCAGTAAAACAAAGCAGTTTCTTCATGTTCTTTCCATTAAGCATGCTTACACACACACACAGACACACACACAAACCCACACACACACACACACACACACACACACACACACACACAAAGACAAATATGTTTTCAATGTTTTTAGGATGTGATATTGTGAAAATATCTTCATCTCCTCATCTTGAACAACTTTGCCTCAAGAATCACTAATGTCAATCAAACTGTTCATAATCATAATAAAAAAAATAAAATATATACAAATATCATAATAATAAAAAAAACATCATAATAAAAAAGATTGCTTCTTAAAGCATTTGTTTATTTCCAATACTGAAGCGAATTAAAAGATCATGCGTAATCCTGCTGCTCCCTCTAGTGGACAACAGTGGTATTATAGCTTACATTTTACAGTTGAAGTGTTTGAATGAATGGGAATTTGTTTTTTTACTTATATCTCAGGAACCAAAAGGCGAAAAATTCTGAAACTCAGAGCATAGATAGTGCTTGAGGAGCCCTGTTGAATGAGACCATCAATGTGTTTTTGGGCGATTGGGGCTGGGAGTTATGACTGTTATAAGGCATATCTGTTCGGGCTATTATCTCTGGAATGCCCAGGGCAAATAACACCACATTTGAATCGAAGCTAGCCAAGGACGCGCCCTTTCCAACGAGCTCTCACACAATGTTCGGGGTGGTCTGGGTCGGGAGTAATGGCCGTTCAAAATCGGGGGTCCCGCGGATTCGCGATGCGCGGGGGGCGCGCTCCCGAGGCCCGCGACGACACGTTTCGATCAAGAGCCCGGAGAGGTCCTCACCATCAAAATTTGAGCGCGCAACGACTTTCCGTTTTCGAGTTATGAATGGATTTGTATTCGGGGGCGTGGCTTAAATGCCGTTATACTTTCGTTTCATTTCATTCATTTACTTTCGTCCATTTCCATATCTCAGTGTAACACAATTGTCAATAGTAATACTCAATAGATGAGTTTTGACAAAATGTGATTGTAAATGTTAAAATAATGATTTTAAAAAGTCTAAATATGAATTTTATAACAATATTAGGGAGTAGTATGATGAAATGACAGCAGGGGGCAGTAAAATACCACTTATTGGCTTAATATGTCATTATATTCATATAAAATCACCTTTTGAAGAAGTTAAACTTTTTTTCTGATAATTATTGATCTAGAGAGTTCAGAGAATTGTGCTGCACTGGTTTTGAACATTATGATATGAACATTATATGATAAAAGATAGAAGACATCATTTACAGCAAATACAGGCAATTTACCATAGGAAATATATGGTTTTAAAGCGTTTTAACAGTTATAGCGCCAACTATCGTCCGATCTCCATAGAATTTTTCATGCTTGTTAATGATGTTATGTCACATATGCTGACCAATTTTTGTGAAGTTCTGAGTTTTTATTTAGGATTTATAGGCTTTTTAATGTATTTTGACACGCCCGTTTTATAAATGACCCTATTACAGCCATCCAAATGCAAAAGTTCAACTTTTTTTTGATAATTATTGATCTAGAGAGTCCAGAGAATTGTCCTACACTGGTCTGGTTCCGATCGGGCAAAAAACCTAGGACTAGTTCGCAAAAGTAGGTTTTTAACATATTAATGAATAATTAATGAACAGTTTGATTGACAGCAATGGTTCTTGAGGCAAAGTTGTTCAGGATGAGGAGATCTATCAAATGATATGCATATTGTGTGGATATTTGTAACACCACGTGATTACAGAGCCGTAAAACTCGTTAGCGCCAACTAGTGGCCGATTTCTTTCAAAATTCTTACAGACCTTTAGGGCCATGAGCCGAACATGCCCATTGAGTTTCGTTCCGATCGGCCTCCGTTAACCTTGTCTAATAGGTGCTCAAACTTCGTTGGCCGATGGCGGCCATGTTTTTTGAGATACGCCAATGTCCTCATACACATACATGGCACCTTGGACCAAGACACTGCATACCAATTTTCAAGTCAATCGGACTAACGGTCAGGTGGTTATAGCCTGTTTTAAGTTTTTTTCATTTTATAGCGCCACCATGAGGCCAATCGTCGCGATTTTTTTACTGTGACCCCAGAGTAAGCTCATACACATGTGTACCAAGTTTGGTGAAGATACCTCATTTACATCGGGAGTTATAGCCATTTTAGTAAAATAGGCCCCTCCCACAACGTACGTTTTGGCGCCCCTTAGCGACCGTGAATCGAAATTTCCACTTTTTTTCGATAATTATTGATATTCAGTCTCCAGAGAACATTTCTGCACTAGTTTGGTTCCAATCGGGCAAAAAACCAGGGACTAGTTCGCAAAAGTAGATTTTTGACAAAATTCAAAATGGCGGAAAATCTATCATGGCGGAAATGAAATCGGAGATATACGTTTTGTTCGTCAGGCGTCCAGCTTTCCAATGATATAAGACACTTGAGTCTACGCCATACGGTCTAGGAGTTATGAGCAGTTTCGCGCTTTTGGTTGTTATAGCGCCACCTATGGGCCAATCGGGGTCATAATCTCTGAACCTTTCCTCGATTTTTGTACTACCATCTGTCAAAGTTTCAAAGTTCCAGCTCTTACGGTTTGGGCTGCACGATGCGTTTTACGGCAGAATAATAATAATAATAATAATAATTAAAGCTGCAAGCAGCATTTATCGGGGTTCAAGCAGTTAAGGCCTTTAAGGCATTTAAGCACAAAAGCATCAAAAGTAATTAAGATTTATTTAGCAAGCATGTAACCACTGACATAATAGATGGAAAAGACCATTTACAGCCAATACAGACAGTTTACCATGGGATATATATGGTTTTAAAGCTTTTTAACAGTTATAGCGCCACCTATGGTCCGATCTCCATAAAATTGTTTACTGTGACTTCAAATTGAACCCATACACATGTGTACTGAGTTTGGTGAAGATATCTCATTTACTTCTTGAGTTATAGCCATTTTAGTAAAATAGGCTCCTCCCACAACAATTTACCACATTCTAGTATTATTTACTCTACTATTATTTACTCTATTTATTCTAGCATGATTTGCCATATTCTAGCATGATTTACCATGATATACTACATTCTAGTATGATTTACCATTGTTTACTATGATTCTAGCATGGTTTACCATAGTTTATTATGATTTATCATAGTTTATCATGATTTATCATAGTTTACTATGATTTACCCTGTTCTAGCATAGTTTACCATGATTTACCATGTTCTAGCATGATTTACCATGATATACCACATTCTAACATGATTTACCATAGTTTATCCTGATTTATCATGGCTTACCATAATTTACCCTGTTCTAGCATAGTTTACCATGATTTACCCTGTTCTAGCATGATGTACCATGATATACCATGTTCTAGAATGATGTACCAGAATTCTAGTATGATTTACCTTGATACACCACATTCTAGTATTATTTATTATGATTTACCATGTTTTTAGAGTGATTTACCATGATTTACCACATTATGTGAACTATCAGTACAAATGATGTGATAAACTCTGACAAAATATGATTGTGCTACAATAGTAATTGTTATATAAGTGATTTTCTAGTGCCTTATTGTTATATAAGTGATTTTTAGTGTCTAATGAATGCAAAAGCATATGTGAGTAGACTTCATTAATAAGTAGAATGGCCAGAAGAGGGCAGTAGAAGACCACATATTTTGGCTCACTTTCACTTTAAACTTCTTGATTTTCACCATTTTTCTGCACTAAAGCAAACCAGTTTTTCCATTTTTACTCCATAATGCATGTTTACACACACACACACACACACACACACACACACACACACACACACACACACACACACAAATGTTTTTATTTTTTCAATGCTATTGGGATATGTCATTATGAAAATATATTTGAATGGTCTATAAACAGTTCACAAAGACTTTGTAAGCTATTAATCAGATGATTCAGAATTTATTTAGAAACCTAAGACTACACACACACATTATGTTGTAGATGCAGACATTTGAAATGTATGATGTGATCAAACTGTCAATACTAATACTTTAACAGATGGATTTTGACTAAATGTAATTGTAAATGTTAAAATAGTGATTTTATAAAGTCTAAATATAAATTATAGAACAATATGACAAAATGACTATTTTAAACAGCAGGGGGCAGTAAAATACCACTTATTGGCTTAACATGCCATTATAATCATATCATTTTCACCTTTTTAACTGTTATAGAGGCAAATTTTGTCTGATCTGTCTGAAAATTTTCATGCATGTTCAGAGTGATATTTCACATGTTCTGACTTGTTTTTAAGAAGGTCTGAGTCATTCATTAAAGAGATATAGGCTTTCGGGGACACTTGGTAAAGGCTACATTTTGAAGTGAACCTATTATAGCTATCCAGATGAAGTAGTTCAACTTTTTCTGACAATTATTGATCTAGTGAGTCCAGAAAATTATATTGCACTAGTTTTTAACATTATGATATGAAAATTATATGATCAGAGATGGAAAAGACCATTTACAGCCAATACAGGCAGTTTACCATAGGAAATATATGGTTTTAAAGCCTTTTAACTGTTATAGCACCACCTTTGGTCCGATCTCCATAAAATTTTGCATGCTTGTTTGTGATGTTATGTCACATATGCTGACCAATTTTTGTGAAGTTCTGAGTTTTCATTTAGGATTTATAGGCTTTTTAGTGTATTTTGCCACACCCATTTTATAAATGACCCTATTACAGCCATACAAATGCAAAAGTTCAACTTTTTTTTGATAATTATTGATCTAGAGAGTCCAGAGAATTGTCCTAGACTGGTCTGGTTCCGATCGGGCGAAAAAACAAGGGACTAGTTCGCAAAAGTAGGTTTTTAACATATTCGTGAATATTTAATGAATGGTTTGATTGACAGCAATGGTTCTTGAGGCAAAGTTGTTCAGCATGAGCAGATCTATCAAATGATATGCATTTTGTGACGATAAGTGTAACACCACGTGATTACAGAGCCATAAAACTCGTTAGCGCCAACTAGTGGCTGATTTCTTTCAAAATTCTTACAGACCTCTAGGGCCATGAGACAAACATGCCCATCAAGTTTCGTTCCGATCGGCCTCCGTTAACCTTGTCTAATAGGTGCTCAAACTTCATTGGCCGATGGCGGCCATGTTTTTTGAGATACGCCAATGTCCTCATAGACATACATGGCACCTTGGACCAAGACACTGCATACCAATTTTCAAGTAAATCGGACTAACGGTCAGGTGGTTATACCCTGTTTTATGTTTTTTTCATGTTATAGCGCCACCATGAGGCCAATCGTCGCGATTTTTTTACTGTGACCCCAGATTGAACTCTTACACATCTGTACCAAGTTTGGTGAAGATACCTCATTTACTTCGGGAGTTATAGCCATTTCAGTAAAATAGGCTCCTCCCACAACGTACGTTTTGGCGCCCCTTAGCGACCGTGAATCGAAATTTCTACTTTTTTTCGGTAATTATTGATATACAGACTCCAGAGAACATTTCTGCACTGGTTTGGTTCCGATCGGGCGAAAAACCAGGGACTAGTTCGCAAAAGTAGGTTTTGGACAAAATCCGACATAGCAGAAATTTTTTCCTGCCCACATCCAAATCGGAGATGGCCATTTTGCCAGTTATAGCGCCCCCTGTGGTCCGATTTCCATCAAACTCTGCATGCGTCCTCAGCATGTCCTGACACATATGCTCATCAATTTTGGTGAAGTTCTGAGTTTTCATTTGGGATTTATAGGCTTTTTAGTGTATTTTGCCACGCCCCTTTTCTAAATGACCCTGTTACAGCCACCCAAATGCAAAAGTATAGCGCCACCTGTGGTCCGATTTCCATCAAACTCTGCATGCTTCCTCAGCATGTCCTGACACATATGCTCATCAATTTTGGTGAAGTTCTGAGTTTTCATTTGGGATTTATAGGCTTTTTAGTGTATTTTGCCACGCCCCTTTTCTAAATGACCCTGTTACAGCCACCCAAATGCAAAAGTTCAACTTTTTTTTCGATAATTATTGGTCTAGAGAGTCCAGAGAATTGTCCTAGACTGGTTTGGTTCCGATCGGGCGAAAAACCAGGGACTAGTTCGCAAAAGTAGGTTTTGGACAAAATCCGACATAGCAGAAATTTTTTCCTGCCCACATCCAAATCGGAGATGGCCATTTTGTCCGCCTTGAGCCAAGGATTCCAGCGATATAAGACACTTGATCCTGGGGCAAACGGTCTAAGAGTTGTGAGCGATTCTGAACTTTTGGTTGCTGTAGCGCCACCTATGGGCCAATCGGGGTCATACTCTGATAGGTTGTCCCCAAATTGAGGCCTACCATCTGGCCAGGTTTCAAGTCTCTAGGCCTTACGGTTTGTCCTGCACGATGCGTTTTACGAATCCTTACAATTACAATAGGGTTTCAGCATTTCATGCTTGAACCCCTAATAAGAATGAAGGCTTTTTGCCAGTTATAGCGCCCCCTGTGGTCCGATTTCCATCAAACTCTGCATGCGTCCTCAGCATGTCCTGACACATATGCTCATCAATTTTGGTGAAGTTCTGAGTTTTCATTTGGGATTTATAGGCTTTTTAGTGTATTTTGCCACGCCCCTTTTCTAAATGACCCTGTTACAGCCACCCAAATGCAAAAGTATAGCGCCACCTGTGGTCCGATTTCCATCAAACTCTGCATGCTTCCTCAGCATGTCCTGACACATATGCTCATCAATTTTGGTGAAGTTCTGAGTTTTCATTTGGGATTTATAGGCTTTTTAGTGTATTTTGCCACGCCCCTTTTCTAAATGACCCTGTTACAGCCACCCAAATGCAAAAGTTCAACTTTTTTTTCGATAATTATTGGTCTAGAGAGTCCAGAGAATTGTCCTAGACTGGTTTGGTTCCGATCGGGCGAAAAACCAGGGACTAGTTCGCAAAAGTAGGTTTTGGACAAAATCCGACATAGCAGAAATTTTTTCCTGCCCACATCCAAATCGGAGATGGCCATTTTGTCCGCCTTGAGCCAAGGATTCCAGCGATATAAGACACTTGATCCTGGGGCAAACGGTCTAAGAGTTGTGAGCGATTCTGAACTTTTGGTTGCTGTAGCGCCACCTATGGGCCAATCGGGGTCATACTCTGATAGGTTGTCCCCAAATTGAGGCCTACCATCTGACCAGGTTTCAAGTCTCTAGGCCTTACGGTTTGTCCTGCACGATGCGTTTTACGAATCCTTACAATTACAATAGGGTTTCAGCATTTCATGCTTGAACCCCTAATAAGAATGAAGGCTTTTTGCCAGTTATAGCGCCACCTGTGGTCCGATTTCCATCAAACTCTGCATGCTTCCTCAGCATGTCCTGACACATATGCTCATCAATTTTGGTGAAGTTCTGAGTTTTCATTTGGGATTTATAGGCTTTTTAGTGTATTTTGCCACGCCCCTTTTCTAAATGACCCTGTTACAGCCACCCAAATGCAAAAGTTCAACTTTTTTTTCGATAATTATTGGTCTAGAGAGTCCAGAGAATTGTCCTAGACTGGTTTGGTTCCGATCGGGCGAAAAACCAGGGACTAGTTCGCAAAAGTAGGTTTTGGACAAAATCCGACATAGCAGAAATTTTTTCCTGCCCACATCCAAATCGGAGATGGCCATTTTGTCCGCCTTGAGCCAAGGATTCCAGCGATATAAGACACTTGATCCTGGGGCAAACGGTCTAAGAGTTGTGAGCGATTCTGAACTTTTGGTTGCTGTAGCGCCACCTATGGGCCAATCGGGGTCATACTCTGATAGGTTGTCCCCAAATTGAGGCCTACCATCTGACCAGGTTTCAAGTCTCTAGGCCTTACGGTTTGTCCTGCACGATGCGTTTTACGAATCCTTACAATTACAATAGGGTTTCAGCATTTCATGCTTGAACCCCTAATAAGAATGAAGGCTTTTTGCCAGTTATAGCGCCACCTGTGGTCCGATTTCCATCAAACTCTGCATGCTTCCTCAGCATGTCCTGACACATATGCTCATCAATTTTGGTGAAGTTCTGAGTTTTCATTTGGGATTTATAGGCTTTTTAGTGTATTTTGCCACGCCTCTTTTCTAAATGACCCTGTTACAGCCACCCAAATGCAAAAGTTCAACTTTTTTTCGATAATTATTGATCTAGAGAGTCCAGAGAATTGTCCTAGACTGGTTTGGTTCCGATCGGGCGAAAAACCAGGGACTAGTTCGCAAAAGTAGGTTTTGGACAAAATCCGACATAGCAGAAATTTTTTCCTGCCCACATCCAAATCGGAGATGGCCATTTTGTCCGCCTTGAGCCAAGGATTCCAGCGATATAAGACACTTGATCCTGGGGCAAACGGTCTAAGAGTTGTGAGCGATTCTGAACTTTTGGTTGCTGTAGCGCCACCTATGGGCCAATCGGGGTCATACTCTGATAGGTTGTCCCCAAATTGAGGCCTACCATCTGACCAGGTTTCAAGTCTCTAGGCCTTACGGTTTGTCCTGCACGATGCGTTTTACGAATCCTTACAATTACAATAGGGTTTCAGCATTTCATGCTTGAACCCCTAATAAGAATGAAGGCTTTTTGCCAGTTATAGCGCCACCTGTGGTCCGATTTCCATCAAACTCTGCATGCTTCCTCAGCATGTCCTGACACATATGCTCATCAATTTTGGTGAAGTTCTGAGTTTTCATTTGGGATTTATAGGCTTTTTAGTGTATTTTGCCACGCCTCTTTTCTAAATGACCCTGTTACAGCCACCCAAATGCAAAAGTTCAACTTTTTTTCGATAATTATTGATCTAGAGAGTCCAGAGAATTGTCCTAGACTGGTTTGGTTCCGATCGGGCGAAAAACCAGGGACTAGTTCGCAAAAGTAGGTTTTGGACAAAATCCGACATAGCAGAAAATTTTTCCTGCCCACATCCAAATCGGAGATGGCCATTTTGTCCGCCTTGAGCCAAGGATTCCAACGATATAAGACACTTGATCCTGGGGCAAACGGTCTAAGAGTTGTGAGCGATTCTGAACTTTTGGTTGCTGTAGCGCCACCTATGGGCCAATCGGGGTCATACTCTGATAGGTTGTCCCCAAATTGAGGCCTACCATCTGGCCAGGTTTCAAGTCTCTAGGCCTTACGGTTTGTCCTGCACGATGCGTTTTACGAATCCTTACAATTACAATAGGGTTTCAGCATTTCATGCTTGAACCCCTAATAAGAATGAAGGCTTTTTGCCAGTTATAGCGCCACCTGTGGTCCGATTTCCATCAAACTCTGCATGCTTCCTCAGCATGTCCTGACACATATGCTCATCAATTTTGGTGAAGTTCTGAGTTTTCATTTGGGATTTATAGGCTTTTTAGTGTATTTTGCCACGCCTCTTTTCTAAATGACCCTGTTACAGCCACCCAAATGCAAAAGTTCAACTTTTTTTCGATAATTATTGATCTAGAGAGTCCAGAGAATTGTCCTAGACTGGTTTGGTTCCGATTGGGCGAAAAACCAGGGACTAGTTCGCAAAAGTAGGTTTTGGACAAAATCCGACATAGCAGAAATTTTTTCCTGCCCACATCCAAATCGGAGATGGCCATTTTGTCCGCCTTGAGCCAAGGATTCCAACGATATAAGACACTTGATCCTGGGGCAAACGGTCTAAGAGTTGTGAGCGATTCTGAACTTTTGGTTGCTGTAGCGCCACCTATGGGCCAATCGGGGTCATACTCTGATAGGTTGTCCCCAAATTGAGGCCTACCATCTGGCCAGGTTTCAAGTCTCTAGGCCTTACGGTTTGTCCTGCACGATGCGTTTTACGAATCCTTACAATTACAATAGGGTTTCAGCATTTCATGCTTGAACCCCTAATAAGAATGAAGGCTTTTTGCCAGTTATAGCGCCACCTGTGGTCCGATTTCCATCAACCTCTGCATGCTTCCTCAGCATGTCCTGACACATATGCTCATCAATTTTGGTGAAGTTCTGAGTTTTCATTTGGGATTTATTGGCTTTTTAGTGTATTTTGCCACGCCCCTTTTCTAAATGACCCTGTTACAGCCACCCAAATGCAAAAGTTCAACTTTTTTTCGATAATTATTGATCTAGAGAGTCCAGAGAATTGTCCTAGACTGGTTTGGTTCCGATCGGGCGAAAAACCAGGGACTAGTTCGCAAAAGTAGGTTTTGGACAAAATCCGACATAGCAGAAATTTTTTCCTGCCCACATCCAAATCGGAGATGGCCATTTTGTCCGCCTTGAGCCAAGGATTCCAGCGATATAAGACACTTGATCCTGGGGCAAACGGTCTAAGAGTTGTGAGCGATTCTGAACTTTTGGTTGCTGTAGCGCCACCTATGGGCCAATCGGGGTCATTCTCTGATAGGTTGTCCCCAAATTGAGGCCTACCATCTGGCCAGGTTTCAAGTCTCTAGGCCTTACGGTTTGTCCTGCACGATGCGTTTTACGAATCCTTACAATTACAATAGGGTTTCAGCATTTCATGCTTGAACCCCTAATAAGAATGAAGGCTTTTTGCCAGTTATAGCGCCACCTGTGGTCCGATTTCCATCAAACTCTGCATGCTTCCTCAGCATGTCCTGACACATATGCTCATCAATTTTGGTGAAGTTCTGAGTTTTCATTTGGGATTTATAGGCTTTTTAGTGTATTTTGCCACGCCTCTTTTCTAAATGACCCTGTTACAGCCACCCAAATGCAAAAGTTCAACTTTTTTTCGATAATTATTGATCTAGAGAGTCCAGAGAATTGTCCTAGACTGGTTTGGTTCCGATTGGGCGAAAAACCAGGGACTAGTTCGCAAAAGTAGGTTTTGGACAAAATCCGACATAGCAGAAATTTTTTCCTGCCCACATCCAAATCGGAGATGGCCATTTTGTCCGCCTTGAGCCAAGGATTCCAACGATATAAGACACTTGATCCTGGGGCAAACGGTCTAAGAGTTGTGAGCGATTCTGAACTTTTGGTTGCTGTAGCGCCACCTATGGGCCAATCGGGGTCATACTCTGATAGGTTGTCCCCAAATTGAGGCCTACCATCTGGCCAGGTTTCAAGTCTCTAGGCCTTACGGTTTGTCCTGCACGATGCGTTTTACGAATCCTTACAATTACAATAGGGTTTCAGCATTTCATGCTTGAACCCCTAATAAGAATGAAGGCTTTTTGCCAGTTATAGCGCCACCTGTGGTCCGATTTCCATCAACCTCTGCATGCTTCCTCAGCATGTCCTGACACATATGCTCATCAATTTTGGTGAAGTTCTGAGTTTTCATTTGGGATTTATTGGCTTTTTAGTGTATTTTGCCACGCCCCTTTTCTAAATGACCCTGTTACAGCCACCCAAATGCAAAAGTTCAACTTTTTTTCGATAATTATTGATCTAGAGAGTCCAGAGAATTGTCCTAGACTGGTTTGGTTCCGATCGGGCGAAAAACCAGGGACTAGTTCGCAAAAGTAGGTTTTGGACAAAATCCGACATAGCAGAAATTTTTTCCTGCCCACATCCAAATCGGAGATGGCCATTTTGTCCGCCTTGAGCCAAGGATTCCAGCGATATAAGACACTTGATCCTGGGGCAAACGGTCTAAGAGTTGTGAGCGATTCTGAACTTTTGGTTGCTGTAGCGCCACCTATGGGCCAATCGGGGTCATTCTCTGATAGGTTGTCCCCAAATTGAGGCCTACCATCTGGCCAGGTTTCAAGTCTCTAGGCCTTACGGTTTGTCCTGCACGATGCGTTTTACGAATCCTTACAATTACAATAGGGTTTCAGCATTTCATGCTTGAACCCCTAATAAGAATGAAGGCTTTTTGCCAGTTATAGCGCCACCTGTGGTCCGATTTCCATCAAACTCTGCATGCTTCCTCAGCATGTCCTGACACATATGCTCATCAATTTTGGTGAAGTTCTGAGTTTTCATTTGGGATTTATAGGCTTTTTAGTGTATTTTGCCACGCCTCTTTTCTAAATGACCCTGTTACAGCCACCCAAATGCAAAAGTTCAACTTTTTTTCGATAATTATTGATCTAGAGAGTCCAGAGAATTGTCCTAGACTGGTTTGGTTCCGATCGGGCGAAAAACCAGGGACTAGTTCGCAAAAGTAGGTTTTGGACAAAATCCGACATAGCAGAAATTTTTTCCTGCCCACATCCAAATCAGAGATGGCCATTTTGTCCGCCTTGAGCCAAGGATTCCAACGATATAAGACACTTGATCCTGGGGCAAACGGTCTAAGAGTTGTGAGCGATTCTGAACTTTTGGTTGCTGTAGCGCCACCTATGGGCCAATCGGGGTCATACTCTGATAGGTTGTCCCCAAATTGAGGCCTACCATCTGGCCAGGTTTCAAGTCTCTAGGCCTTACGGTTTGTCCTGCACGATGCGTTTTACGAATCCTTACAATTACAATAGGGTTTCAGCATTTCATGCTTGAACCCCTAATAAGAATGAAGGCTTTTTGCCAGTTATAGCGCCACCTGTGGTCCGATTTCCATCAAACTCTGCATGCTTCCTCAGCATGTCCTGACACATATGCTCATCAATTTTGGTGAAGTTCTGAGTTTTCATTTGGGATTTATAGGCTTTTTAGTGTATTTTGCCACGCCTCTTTTCTAAATGACCCTGTTACAGCCACCCAAATGCAAAAGTTCAACTTTTTTTCGATAATTATTGATCTAGAGAGTCCAGAGAATTGTCCTAGACTGGTTTGGTTCCGATCGGGCGAAAAACCAGGGACTAGTTCGCAAAAGTAGGTTTTGGACAAAATCCGACATAGCAGAAATTTTTTCCTGCCCACATCCAAATCGGAGATGGCCATTTTGTCCGCCTTGAGCCAAGGATTCCAGCGATATAAGACACTTGATCCTGGGGCAAACGGTCTAAGAGTTGTGAGCGATTCTGAACTTTTGGTTGCTGTAGCGCCACCTATGGGCCAATCGGGGTCATACTCTGATAGGTTGTCCCCAAATTGAGGCCTACCATCTGGCCAGGTTTCAAGTCTCTAGGCCTTACGGTTTGTCCTGCACGATGCGTTTTACGAATCCTTACAATTACAATAGGGTTTCAGCATTTCATGCTTGAACCCCTAATAAGAATGAAGGCTTTTTGCCAGTTATAGCGCCACCTGTGGTCCGATTTCCATCAACCTCTGCATGCTTCCTCAGCATGTCCTGACACATATGCTCATCAATTTTGGTGAAGTTCTGAGTTTTCATTTGGGATTTATAGGCTTTTTAGTGTATTTTGCCACGCCCCTTTTCTAAATGACCCTGTTACAGCCACCCAAATGCAAAAGTTAAACTTTTTTTCGATAATTATTGATCTAGAGAGTCCAGAGAATTGTCCTAGACTGGTTTGGTTCCGATCGGGCGAAAAACCAGGGACTAGTTTGCAAAAGTAGGTTTTGGACAAAATCCGACATAGCAGAAATTTTTTCCTGCCCACATCCAAATCGGAGATGGCCATTTTGTCCGCCTTGAGCCAAGGATTCCAGCGATATAAGACACTTGATCCTGGGGCAAACGGTCTAAGAGTTGTGAGCGATACTGAACTTTTGGTTGCTGTAGCGCCACCTATGGGCCAATCGGGGTCATACTCTGATAGGTTGTCCCCAAATTGAGGCCTACCATCTGGCCAGGTTTCAAGTCTCTAGGCCTTACGGTTTGTCCTGCACGATGCGTTTTACGAATCCTTACAATTACAATAGGGTTTCAGCATTTCATGCTTGAACCCCTAATAAGAATGAAGGCTTTTTGCCAGTTATAGCGCCACCTGTGGTCCGATTTCCATCAAACTCTGCATGCTTCCTCAGCATGTCCTGACACATATGCTCATCAATTTTGGTGAAGTTCTGAGTTTTCATTTGGGATTTATAGGCTTTTTAGTGTATTTTGCCACGCCCCTTTTCTAAATGACCCTGTTACAGCCACCCAAATGCAAAAGTTCAACTGTTTTTTCGATAATTATTGGTCTAGAGAGTCCAGAGAATTGTCCTAGACTGGTTTGGTTCCGATCGGGCGAAAAACCAGGGACTAGTTCGCAAAAGTAGGTTTTGGACAAAATCCGACATAGCAGAAATTTTTTCCTGCCCACATCCAAATCGGAGATGGCCATTTTGTCCGCCTTGAGCCAAGGATTCCAGCGATATAAGACACTTGATCCTGGGGCAAACGGTCTAAGAGTTGTGAGCGATTCTGAACTTTTGGTTGCTGTAGCGCCACCTATGGGCCAATCGGGGTCATACTCTGATAGGTTGTCCCCAAATTGAGGCCTACCATCTGGCCAGGTTTCAAGTCTCTAGGCCTTACGGTTTGTCCTGCACGATGCGTTTTACGAATCCTTACAATTACAATAGGGTTTCAGCATTTCATGCTTGAACCCCTAATAAGAATGAAGGCTTTTTGCCAGTTATAGCGCCACCTGTGGTCCGATTTCCATCAACCTCTGCATGCTTCCTCAGCATGTCCTGACACATATGCTCATCAATTTTGGTGAAGTTCTGAGTTTTCATTTGGGATTTATAGGCTTTTTAGTGTATTTTGCCACGCCCCTTTTCTAAATGACCCTGTTACAGCCACCCAAATGCAAAAGTTAAACTTTTTTTCGATAATTATTGATCTAGAGAGTCCAGAGAATTGTCCTAGACTGGTTTGGTTCCGATCGGGCGAAAAACCAGGGACTAGTTTGCAAAAGTAGGTTTTGGACAAAATCCGACATAGCAGAAATTTTTTCCTGCCCACATCCAAATCGGAGATGGCCATTTTGTCCGCCTTGAGCCAAGGATTCCAGCGATATAAGACACTTGATCCTGGGGCAAACGGTCTAAGAGTTGTGAGCGATACTGAACTTTTGGTTGCTGTAGCGCCACCTATGGGCCAATCGGGGTCATACTCTGATAGGTTGTCCCCAAATTGAGGCCTACCATCTGGCCAGGTTTCAAGTCTCTAGGCCTTACGGTTTGTCCTGCACGATGCGTTTTACGAATCCTTACAATTACAATAGGGTTTCAGCATTTCATGCTTGAACCCCTAATAAGAATGAAGGCTTTTTGCCAGTTATAGCGCCACCTGTGGTCCGATTTCCATCAAACTCTGCATGCTTCCTCAGCATGTCCTGACACATATGCTCATCAATTTTGGTGAAGTTCTGAGTTTTCATTTGGGATTTATAGGCTTTTTAGTGTATTTTGCCACGCCCCTTTTCTAAATGACCCTGTTACAGCCACCCAAATGCAAAAGTTCAACTGTTTTTTCGATAATTATTGGTCTAGAGAGTCCAGAGAATTGTCCTAGACTGGTTTGGTTCCGATCGGGCGAAAAACCAGGGACTAGTTCGCAAAAGTAGGTTTTGGACAAAATCCGACATAGCAGAAATTTTTTCCTGCCCACATCCAAATCGGAGATGGCCATTTTGTCCGCCTTGAGCCAAGGATTCCAGCGATATAAGACACTTGATCCTGGGGCAAACGGTCTAAGAGTTGTGAGCGATTCTGAACTTTTGGTTGCTGTAGCGCCACCTATGGGCCAATCGGGGTCATACTCTGATAGGTTGTCCCCAAATTGAGGCCTACCATCTGACCAGGTTTCAAGTCTCTAGGCCTTACGGTTTGTCCTGCACGATGCGTTTTACGAATCCTTACAATTACAATAGGGTTTCAGCATTTCATGCTTGAACCCCTAATAAGAATGAAGGCTTTTTGCCAGTTATAGCGCCACCTGTGGTCCGATTTCCATCAAACTCTGCATGCTTCCTCAGCATGTCCTGACACATATGCTCATCAATTTTGGTGAAGTTCTGAGTTTTCATTTGGGATTTATAGGCTTTTTAGTGTATTTTGCCACGCCTCTTTTCTAAATGACCCTGTTACAGCCACCCAAATGCAAAAGTTCAACTTTTTTTCGATAATTATTGATCTAGAGAGTCCAGAGAATTGTCCTAGACTGGTTTGGTTCCGATCGGGCGAAAAACCAGGGACTAGTTCGCAAAAGTAGGTTTTGGACAAAATCCGACATAGCAGAAAATTTTTCCTGCCCACATCCAAATCGGAGATGGCCATTTTGTCCGCCTTGAGCCAAGGATTCCAACGATATAAGACACTTGATCCTGGGGCAAACGGTCTAAGAGTTGTGAGCGATTCTGAACTTTTGGTTGCTGTAGCGCCACCTATGGGCCAATCGGGGTCATACTCTGATAGGTTGTCCCCAAATTGAGGCCTACCATCTGGCCAGGTTTCAAGTCTCTAGGCCTTACGGTTTGTCCTGCACGATGCGTTTTACGAATCCTTACAATTACAATAGGGTTTCAGCATTTCATGCTTGAACCCCTAATAAGAATGAAGGCTTTTTGCCAGTTATAGCGCCACCTGTGGTCCGATTTCCATCAAACTCTGCATGCTTCCTCAGCATGTCCTGACACATATGCTCATCAATTTTGGTGAAGTTCTGAGTTTTCATTTGGGATTTATAGGCTTTTTAGTGTATTTTGCCACGCCTCTTTTCTAAATGACCCTGTTACAGCCACCCAAATGCAAAAGTTCAACTTTTTTTCGATAATTATTGATCTAGAGAGTCCAGAGAATTGTCCTAGACTGGTTTGGTTCCGATTGGGCGAAAAACCAGGGACTAGTTCGCAAAAGTAGGTTTTGGACAAAATCCGACATAGCAGAAATTTTTTCCTGCCCACATCCAAATCGGAGATGGCCATTTTGTCCGCCTTGAGCCAAGGATTCCAACGATATAAGACACTTGATCCTGGGGCAAACGGTCTAAGAGTTGTGAGCGATTCTGAACTTTTGGTTGCTGTAGCGCCACCTATGGGCCAATCGGGGTCATACTCTGATAGGTTGTCCCCAAATTGAGGCCTACCATCTGGCCAGGTTTCAAGTCTCTAGGCCTTACGGTTTGTCCTGCACGATGCGTTTTACGAATCCTTACAATTACAATAGGGTTTCAGCATTTCATGCTTGAACCCCTAATAAGAATGAAGGCTTTTTGCCAGTTATAGCGCCACCTGTGGTCCGATTTCCATCAACCTCTGCATGCTTCCTCAGCATGTCCTGACACATATGCTCATCAATTTTGGTGAAGTTCTGAGTTTTCATTTGGGATTTATTGGCTTTTTAGTGTATTTTGCCACGCCCCTTTTCTAAATGACCCTGTTACAGCCACCCAAATGCAAAAGTTCAACTTTTTTTCGATAATTATTGATCTAGAGAGTCCAGAGAATTGTCCTAGACTGGTTTGGTTCCGATCGGGCGAAAAACCAGGGACTAGTTCGCAAAAGTAGGTTTTGGACAAAATCCGACATAGCAGAAATTTTTTCCTGCCCACATCCAAATCGGAGATGGCCATTTTGTCCGCCTTGAGCCAAGGATTCCAGCGATATAAGACACTTGATCCTGGGGCAAACGGTCTAAGAGTTGTGAGCGATTCTGAACTTTTGGTTGCTGTAGCGCCACCTATGGGCCAATCGGGGTCATTCTCTGATAGGTTGTCCCCAAATTGAGGCCTACCATCTGGCCAGGTTTCAAGTCTCTAGGCCTTACGGTTTGTCCTGCACGATGCGTTTTACGAATCCTTACAATTACAATAGGGTTTCAGCATTTCATGCTTGAACCCCTAATAAGAATGAAGGCTTTTTGCCAGTTATAGCGCCACCTGTGGTCCGATTTCCATCAAACTCTGCATGCTTCCTCAGCATGTCCTGACACATATGCTCATCAATTTTGGTGAAGTTCTGAGTTTTCATTTGGGATTTATAGGCTTTTTAGTGTATTTTGCCACGCCTCTTTTCTAAATGACCCTGTTACAGCCACCCAAATGCAAAAGTTCAACTTTTTTTCGATAATTATTGATCTAGAGAGTCCAGAGAATTGTCCTAGACTGGTTTGGTTCCGATCGGGCGAAAAACCAGGGACTAGTTCGCAAAAGTAGGTTTTGGACAAAATCCGACATAGCAGAAATTTTTTCCTGCCCACATCCAAATCAGAGATGGCCATTTTGTCCGCCTTGAGCCAAGGATTCCAACGATATAAGACACTTGATCCTGGGGCAAACGGTCTAAGAGTTGTGAGCGATTCTGAACTTTTGGTTGCTGTAGCGCCACCTATGGGCCAATCGGGGTCATACTCTGATAGGTTGTCCCCAAATTGAGGCCTACCATCTGGCCAGGTTTCAAGTCTCTAGGCCTTACGGTTTGTCCTGCACGATGCGTTTTACGAATCCTTACAATTACAATAGGGTTTCAGCATTTCATGCTTGAACCCCTAATAAGAATGAAGGCTTTTTGCCAGTTATAGCGCCACCTGTGGTCCGATTTCCATCAAACTCTGCATGCTTCCTCAGCATGTCCTGACACATATGCTCATCAATTTTGGTGAAGTTCTGAGTTTTCATTTGGGATTTATAGGCTTTTTAGTGTATTTTGCCACGCCTCTTTTCTAAATGACCCTGTTACAGCCACCCAAATGCAAAAGTTCAACTTTTTTTCGATAATTATTGATCTAGAGAGTCCAGAGAATTGTCCTAGACTGGTTTGGTTCCGATCGGGCGAAAAACCAGGGACTAGTTCGCAAAAGTAGGTTTTGGACAAAATCCGACATAGCAGAAATTTTTTCCTGCCCACATCCAAATCGGAGATGGCCATTTTGTCCGCCTTGAGCCAAGGATTCCAGCGATATAAGACACTTGATCCTGGGGCAAACGGTCTAAGAGTTGTGAGCGATTCTGAACTTTTGGTTGCTGTAGCGCCACCTATGGGCCAATCGGGGTCATACTCTGATAGGTTGTCCCCAAATTGAGGCCTACCATCTGACCAGGTTTCAAGTCTCTAGGCCTTACGGTTTGTCCTGCACGATGCGTTTTACGAATCCTTACAATTACAATAGGGTTTCAGCATTTCATGCTTGAACCCCTAATTAAAGCTGCAAGCAGCATTTATCGGGGTTCAAGCAGTTAAGGCCTTTAAGGCATTTAAGCACAAAAGCATCAAAAGTTATTAAGATTTATTTAGCAAGCATGTAACCACTGACATAATAGATGGAAAAGACCATTTACAGCCAATACAGGCAATTTGCCATGGGATATATATGGTTTTAAAGCTTTTTAACAGTTATAGCGCCACCTATGGTCCGATCTCCATAAAATTGTTTATTGTGACCTCAAATTGAACCCATACACATGTGTACTGATTTTGGTGAAGATATCTCATTTACTTCTTGAGTTATAGCCATTTGAGTAAAATAGGCTCCTCCCACAACGATTTGCCACATTCTAGAATTATTTAAT